>NC_056734.1:492925816-493068316 GCF_019279795.1 Protopterus annectens
CTCATGCACAGACACAGACTAGTGAATACTGGCAACAGATAGCCAGCTCAGGAAGAATAAAAATCATAAGTATCATCTTTGGCATTATGCAATTAAAATAAATGAAAATGAATGAATGAATGAAAAAGTGTCCTTCTGCATTCTAAAATGCTAGGCTGTCTCCCAGGGTGCTATCTATGCCTAATACCTGTCTTGCAGCATCGGAACCACTATAGTGCAAAGCTGAGCAACTGAGTGGTTTCAAGGTACTTGGCATGATATGTCATGAATGGCATTTATTGGCCTTTAGATTTTAGTTGTTTCATGGTAGTCTTTAAGTGGCTATGGATATAGGTACACAGTACAGTATACGAATACAGGTGTTATGTTGTTGGATAAGTGTGGTGAACAACAATCAATGAGTTCCACGTGGATTTAGTTATAAGATTCAGAACCCTTCTATCAGACAATGGGCACTCTAGCAACAAAGGAGTTTTGCTTTATACAAGCTGACCATAGAAGTTAAACAAATAAATGTATTTGAATGAATGTGCTTTATATTATACTCTTATCACTATGCTTTAATTTCATTTTAAATACTCTTTTTCTTACTGTAGATATGAAAGTAACAGTTCTAAATGTATCTAGTACTTCATACATAAGATAGGTATATTTATTTTTATAATTAAGTACAATGACAAAGATGTCACTGTGTCACATTCATTATTTCCCTGTGTGACACTCCTGCACTGGCCCAGTAATCAAGGAGTCTCAATCCTCACCACTGGCAACAGTGAGGGATGTACACAATGGGAGGATGACAAGTAACACACAATAAAGTATAATTTCCCTTAAGAGCACACAGAAGTCACGGTCAGTCTAGGGAGCTGGTTTCTCCCTCTTTCTCCAGATCCCCTATAAGACTCCCCACTGGTACAGCTATAGGGTTAAGATCTCAGCTGAGGGGTCAAACCAAGACCTCCAACACCCTCTCTGTCCAACCAGTGATTTGTATCCCTGCCCAAGTAGATGATATACACACACATTTTGAGATATGATTTATATATAAACACACAGACACACACACACACACACACACACACACACACACACACACACACACACACACACACACACACACACACACACACACGCGCACACACACCTGGGGAATGATGGCACAGGTTTACTAGCTATGCCTCCCTTCTGCCCAGACTATAAGGAAGTTATCAATGCCACCAACTCCTCTTTATCAGCTACTTAAGGTCCTTACAAAGGGTAACCAATCCTACTGTGTAATGTTATTATTATCCAAATGGTAAGTGGGACCAAGACTTGCAAGGCTATTTAGGAGTGGCCTGTACGGTGTCACCAAATACATATGTAAGTACGCTAAGAGCTTAAATATGTCTCACAAATATCAGCCACAAACATAGGTTTAAATATATTTAATAATAAATAATAAAAGAACAAGACAATACTCAGAAAACAAATACTGATACTTCAGAGTTCAAAGTCACAGAAAATATTTTAAAACAACATTGCAGGACAGTCTCAAATAAATGCAGAAGACATCTAAACTAATTTTTACTATATTCCTATCTATATCTAACAGATACTATGCCCTAAATAACTTGCCTACAGAGCAAGGCAAGTGCAGATGAGTGGATGTTCTTGCTAGGTCCAAGACAAGATACAAAATGCAAAGTTTCTCTCTGAGAGAATTCTTAAATCAATATCAAATAATACTGCTGGGTAAGCCTGGATTGCATCACTCTTTGTCACCTGCCTTCAGTTCCCAAGTTAACAGAAACTAGCAACTCTGTGTTAAAAATATATATCTCTCAGATGTTTGCAGAACGTGGAAGTCATAAAGCAATAAAAACACTTTACATTTTAAACTTAGTAATTACTTCTCTCCAAGACAATAGAAAAAACTTCTAGCTCTAGACATCCTGTCTTCTTGCTGCGTTGAAACTAACTTTTATAGCACATTGTAAAGCACTTAATTTCAACTTATTTTCTTGAAGTTTTGTAAGTTAATCTATGTCTCAGCAGGATATGCTGTGGTTGCATTCTTGAAGCTCAGTAATAACATACAGTTCTGTATAAATCATAGCAATATTCACAAATTTATGACACTGCGGTGGTGGTGCTGCAGTAGCGTTGTCGCCTCACAGTAAGACGTTGTCCTGTTTGATTCTCAGCTAGAGCGTCTTCTGTGTGGAGACATGCGTGAATGGGCGTACCTTCGTTGAAGGTTGTGCGTCAGGGCTGTTAACTCAGCTTGTAAAAATCTACTGTCAATCATTAGCGGACCGGAGTTCCGCTGTGGCGACCCCTAACCGGGAAAAGCCAAATGACAACAACAACATAGAATTATTTACAAAACATCCAGTAATAGAGGGCCATGGGATATATGCAAATGAACCCTTAAAGACATTGGATCATAGGATCATAGGAAGTTACTAGGCTAATGGCCATGGGGCCCCTAACAAGCCTAGCCAAGAGTTTATCCCCAAAAAAGAGAACCTCATTCAACACCTGTCACCCATGTCAATGAGGGACACAGGTTGCACTTGAAGAGGGTCAGTGAGGTACTCTGTTTGACATGTATGGGAAGTCTGTTCCAGAGACGGGGCAGCCTCTGGGAGACAAACCTGTTTCATCAGCAGGTTTTGTTGATGTTGCATGTTAGATTCAGATTTTTCAAGTGGATCATGTGTGAGGAGTTAGACTTATGGATATGGAGCATCTCTAGTAGGACAGGGTCTGAGATTACCTTGTAGGTGAGACACAGATCACCTCTGAGCAATTTGTATAATACCAAGCAGAGTGATAGTGATTTGAGCCTGTCCGTATAGGACAGGTGTTGGAGCCATGGATTCTCTTTGTGAAGTATTTCTGTGGCCTTTCCAGTTGGTGCAGGTGTTTGGAGAGGTACATACCAAATGGGGTGTTGTACTCAATTATAGGTCTAATGAGGGAGGAGTACAGCGAGGTTATTACCTTCTTTTTATTGGATGCAATCCCTTTACTTATGAGATGAACCAAGTAAAATACTTTTCTGACCACTGCCATCACATGATAGTCGAATGTGAGATTGTTGTCAACCTGAGTACCCAGGTTTCTCACCACAGGTTGTGTGCTTAGGGGACTGTCATTGATGTGGTAATCAGTAGGGGCCATGTTTTTGGCGAATGGCATGATAATACATTTTTCTGCGTTTAACTTAAGGCCATGACTTTGGCACCAGTTGTTTGTAGCTGTGAGACCCTCTTGCAGTATGTTAACATAACTTGGGGAGTCAATGACAATAGCCAACTTATGGTCATCCGCAAACTTGGTCAGCCACAGGCCCTTTGTTTTTGCGTGGACATCTGAGAAGTAGATGCCAAACAGTAGAGGGCCCAGGACAGATCCCTGGGGAACACCACAAGTGTTTCAGCTACATGGCTTCTGAAAGTCCATGACTTTTTTTCGTTTTAAGTCTTTCTGGTTACATTCAGGCCAATAAAGCCAAACCTCACTACCTGTGAAAAGGTTTAAGTTATCACACAGTGAAAACTCTAGCTTGGCTGGGCTTTTCTTGCAGGTTTTAGTGAATGGTTTGTCTTTGTGACCTTTTTACCCTTTGGTTTATAAAATAGCCAGTGACACACCTTTATTACTGAATAAAGATTAATTACAAAAGTGTGAGAACTGGCACTGAGGGTTAAAAATGCCAAATGGTTTCATGCTATAGTTCATGCATAACAGTAGTGAAGAGCAGATTGTAAGATGATCAGAGAACAGGGACTGTGAAAAAGAACAAATGAATGGAAGCCATAATGCTGAGATTCAGGTAGATAACCTTAAATATTAACAGACTTCAGAATTAAGGGTGCTGTGCAACATTTCTGAGCAGTAGCATTTGAAAGTCTGGATGTTATTTGATGTTAGCAAATACTTAAAGCCATTGTGATGTGGACCGAAAGAGAAAGTGTGCCATCAGATGCCACAGTATACTTAAGTATACAGGGGACAAGAAGTAATAGAACTGCATTTCACAACTAGATATTGCAAATTATGTAACCATTTAGAGTAGAGGGAAACTCCACTGTTACAGTTGGAATCTGCAGTGAGGCAATATATATACTATTGCAATTCTTGGGAAGAGAGAGAAAATATGCTTGTAAATCAATGAATACCACAGAGCTCCAGACACTGCTTAGCTAACAGTAGCCATAGGTTCAAAACATACCGTTACGCTTTAAGCATAGTTTGCTCAATGAGATTTGGGAATGGTATAAGAATCAGGCTACCACTAAATGATGCAACTAAAATTAGCTAGGAAGCAGTGAATGACCTACAAAGCTGGTATCTACTTGCCTCATATGATATTGGCCATAGGGGAGGTCCACCTTCCTGAAGCAGAGAAATTTGATTGCAGATTTTCCATTCCAAACCTGCAAAAGAAAATAGAAAGCCTAATACTGCTTTGTGAAGAGTGTATATATTCTCTCCCTCAGTAATGGTAACCTCAGGTATGATTATAATAAGAATCAGGGTGTGTGGGACACAGGACCTCGGGTATGATTATAATAAGAATCAGGGTGTGTGGGACACAGGACCTCGGGTATGATTATAATAAGAATCAGGGTGTGTGGGACACAGGACCTCAGGTATGATTATAATAAGAATCAGGGTGTGTGGGACACAGGACCTCGGGTATGATTATAATAAGAATCAGGGTGTGTAGGACACAGGACCTCGGGTATGATTATAATAAGAATCAGGGTGTGTGGGACACAGGACCTCGGGTATGATTATAATAAGAATCAGGGTGTGTGGGACACAGGACCTCGGGTATGATTATAATAAGAATCAGGGTGTGTGGGACACAGGACCTTGGGTATGATTATAATAAGAATCAGGGTGTGTGGGACACAGGACCTTGGGTATGATTATAATAAGAATCAGGGTGTGTGGGACACAGGAGTTAGAATTTTAGCTTTTCTACTTAGATGTTAGGTTGCTGTCCCAACCAAAAACCTGTCATTTAAAAATGTACTCATCCTTCAAAATTCTGTTGCTATTACTCTTATAAAACTGGTTCATTATTCTCAGCTATTGTCATTTATTAACACAAAAGGCTATTTTTAGAGGTGCATTTGTTTCTCATAAGCATCATGTGCCTTATAACTCTTTTCTGCTGGCATTAGTTTACGCAGTTATAAACATTTTATGCTTTTTGAGTACACAGTTATAAACATTTTGTGCTTTTTGAGTCATAAAGTTTCTAAGCGATACTCAAAAAAACATAATCATTTGAAGTATACTGCTCAACCTTCATTTTTTTCCTGATGATTATAGTCAGTCAAAAATAGCAGATATTAGCATTTCACACATTATTATTATTCAGAAAATATTAAGTGAAATAAAGTAATATTTAAAAATTAGCCTGATTTGGGCCTATTATTTTTGGCTTTGCCCTGATTTGTGAACAAAGAAACTGAGAGCTATGATTTGAGTACACTGAGTATGCCTAGCTACACCATTGGTAAGACACACACGTGGGCTTGTCCTGCCATAAAACATTTGTTTTGAAAAGATATTCATGATATTCTGTTTGCTGAGTTTCATGCATTTAATACAAAATTTCCACAGTTTGTTTTGAAGCCCTTGGAATACATGGAACCAAGACATAATATCCCTACTCACTGTGGGGCTATTTGCATAGAAATTGTGCAGATCTGCTACTGTATTCCCTACAAAGTGGCCCGCATTGGGCATAGATGCAATCTATGCATGTAGACTGATTTGCAGTGTATCTAAATCTCATGCTGATGGATCTAATACAAACCAGATGTCTGCTGTGCCTCATAGTATGGATGAGCATAGCCTACAGCTTTGGGAAGTACTGACTGATTGTTTCTAACAATTTCCAGTATCCCATCTGGCAGGGCTAGATTTTAACATGTTCTGGGGGCATCAGAGTGCAAATCAGTGAACTTTTCATTTGTTTGCTTCTCAGTAACGCCACCCATTTTCTATTTGATTTTACTTTTGGCCTCAAGTTATTTATATTATTTTGATGTGTCTATCCTTTATGAAACACACTTAATTTGGTCAAAATATATTTCTTTTGCAGGTCAGAGGAATTGTTAATAACAGCTGTACTTATTTTTATAGTATTAAGTCAATGTTAGATTTTCAGTCCTAATGCTTATATTTCCTGAGTGTAGCATCTCACAATACTTGGGAGACTGGTCCTTGTTTTTCTAAATTTGTACTAAAAAGAACATATTTGTGATTATCCTTTGGTGATTCTAGGTAAAGTTAACCATCTGCTATGCCAACAGTCAATTCAGCAGTAGTTTAAGTATTAGGCAGATAATATCTGCAGTATTTTTTAGTAAGAGCTTGTCATTTTGTTAGTATTTTTGATCTGGGAAGATTCAAATCCCATGCATTCTCACTTTTCAGAAAAAAAAAGGTGACAACAAAGACAAAAGATCAGAAAAGACAAAAACAATGCTAGATGACTTGGATTTATTTCTCTGTATGTACACGTTTAAAGCACGTCCATATTAAATGACAGACAATGATGCTTAAAAATCAGTCCGAAATGGAACTATAACAACAAAATGTTCATAGGCTTCTCCTCACAGTTTGTATATCCACCCCCCAATTTCTCTCCTTTCCCGTGTCCCTGCTTATGGGTATTTTCTTTATTATGTCCTTGCCACAGTTATCAACTAAAAATGCAGGAAGGAAGTAAAAAGCAAGTGTAATAGATTTATTTATGACTTTTTTGTCTTTTAAGTGTACTACCATTCCCTTTCCCCATGTGTTTATAGGGCACTGTAATTTCTCCATTCTCCATGTGTTTATAGGGCACTGTACTTCACCCTTCCTCATGTGTTTATAAGGCACTGTACCTTCCCCCTTCCCCATGTGTCTATAGGGCACTGTACGTCCCCCTTCCCCATGTGTTATAAGGCACTACACTTTCCCCTTCCCTGTGTGTTTATAGGGCACTGTACTTCACCGTTCCCCATGTATTTATAGGGCACTGTACCTTCCCCCTTCCCTGTGTGTTTATAGGGCACTGTACTTCACCCTTGACCATGTATTTATAGGGCACTATACCTTCGCCATGTGTTTATGAGGCACTCTATTTCCCCTTCCCCATGTGTTTATAGGGCACTGTGCCTTCCACCTTCCTCATGTGTTTATAAGGCACTGTACTTCCCCTTCCCAATGTGTTTATAAGGCACTGTACATCCCTGTTTCCCATGTGTTTATAAGGCACTGTACTTCCCCCTTCCCCTGGTGTTTATAGGACACTGTATCTTCCCCATTTGTTTATGGGACAGTGTAGCTTCCTCCATCCCCATGTGTTCATAGGGCACTATACCTTTCCCATGTGCTTATGGGGCACTGTACATCCCCCTTCCCCATGTGTTTATAGGGCACTGTACCTTCCCCCTTCCCCATGTGATTATAGGACACTGTACCTTCCCCCATCCCCATGTGTTTATAGGGCACTGTACCTTACACTTTAACTATGTGTTTATAAGGCACTGTACTTCCCCATTCCCCATGTGTTTATAGGGCACTCTACTTTCCCCTTCTCCATGTGTTTATAGGGCACTGTACCTTCCTCCTTCCCCATATATTTATAGGGCACTGTACCTTTCCCCTTCCCCATGTGTTTATATGGCACTGTACCTTACACCTTCCCTACATGTTTATAAGGCACTGTACTTCCCCATTCCCCATGTGTTTATAGGGCACTGTACTTCCCCCTTCTCCATGTGTTTATAGGGCACTGTACCTTCCCCCTTCCCCATATATTTATAGGGCACTGTACCTTTCCCCTTTCCCATGTGTTTATAGGGCACTGTACCTTTCCCATGTGCTTATGGGGCACTGTACATCCCCCTTCCCCATGTGTTTATAGGGCACTGTACCTTCCCCTTTCCCATTTGTTTATGGGACACTGTAGCTCCCTCCATCCCCATATGTTTATAGGGCACTATACCTTTCCCATGTGCTTATGGGGCACTGTACGTCCCCCTTCCCCATGTGTTTATAGGGCACTGTACCTTCCCCCTTTCCCATGTGATTATAGAACACTGTACCTTCCCCCATCCCCATGTGTTTATAGGGCACTGTACCTTACACCTTCCCTATGTGTTTATAAGGCACTGTACTTCCCCATTCCCCATGTGTTTATAGGGCACTGTACTTCCCCCTTCTCCATGTGTTTATAGGGCACTGTACCTTCCCCCTTCTCAATATATTTATAGGGCACTCTATCTTTCCCCTTCCCCATGTGTTTATAGGGCACTGTACCTTACACCTTCCCTACATGTTTATAAGGCACTGTACTTCCCCATTCCCCATGTGTTTATAGGGCACTGTACTTCCCCCTTCTCCATGTGTTTATAGGGCACTGTACCTTCCCCCTTCACCATATATTTATAGGGCACTGTACCTTTCCCCTTCCTCATGTGTTTTTAGGGCACTGTACCTTCTCCCTTCCCCATGTGTTTATAGTGCACTGTATCTTCCCCATTTGTTTATGGGACACTGTAGCTTCCCCTTTCCCCATGTGTTTGTGGGGCACTGTACTTCCCCATTCCCCATGTGTTTATAAGGCACCGTACCTCCCCCTTCCCCATGTGTTTATAGGGCACTGTACCTTCACCCTTCCCCATGTGTTTATAATGCACTGTACTTCCCCTTCCCAATGTGATTATAGGGCACTGTACTTCCCCATTTCCCATGTGTTTATAAGGCACTTTACCTCCCCCTTCCCTGTGTTTATAAGGCACTGTACTTCCCCCTTCCCCATGTGTTTATAGGCCACTCTACTTTCCCCCTTCCCAATGTGTTTGTAGGGCACTGTATACGACATTATTTCCTGCCTGATATTACCGACAGTTATAGACACAGAACCACAACTGTGCCACAAATTCCACATCTGTCTGGTTTACATTTACCCTGGTTTGAACATGAGTTAGATTTTCCTTAAATTGTTAATCTACCAGTAAAACATTTACAGTTCTCTGAATGCTCCTGAACAGGAGTTTGCAACATTTTCTTTCTGACATTTAAAAATGTAGATTTTGAATAAGATCACAATAGAGCACTGTGTAACATTGACATGAGTGTTATGATCACAGTGTAACATTTACACAATATTTTAATTATAGCGCACAGTAGCATGCAATGTTTACATCAGGATTAACAAACTGATTTGTTATTTAATAGAAGTGAAAATTATTTAAAAATTATTGTACCAAATGACAACAGAGCACAGCACGTTTGTCTTTAGAGAACCTCAAAATCTTGTGTGAGCTGTGACCTGATAAGGCATGGATTTAACATTTTTTTTTTTATTTTGAATTTATGAATTTTTTGAAAATAAGGGAAATCCTTCAATTTTTACACAAGGAAAGTTAAAGTTCATACACAATTGACAGGTGTGTCACTGTTCATGAGTGAAGCCTCATTTGTTTTATATCTTAAAAATACACCACATAAGTTAGACCAAACATTGGTTCTAAAAGGAATCCTGCATGTCAAAAGAAGTCTTTGAACTAGTGAAGTGGGCTACTTGCCAGCAGTGATGTTTTCACATGCATGGAACTTCCAGGTACTCACAGTAGGGGTATCTTGCTTCTGTCATTCACACTCCTGGAAATAAACATTTAAACATCCATCCATTTACATTCTGTGTTGGCTTCCTGCTTTCTGCCTGTATTCCACACTGGTGAAACATCTGCAGTGGGCAGTCTACCTGCCACAAATGTTATGCAGATCACAACGCCCCCTCCTCCTCTTCCTCTTCCCACAAGGCCCATGTCAGAGCTGAATTTGACAGCTGAGTTCTGTGCTGTTTCCTCTGGCTGTGACACAAGAGAACCATTCTCTAATTCTGTTTCTTCTTTAATTTTTACAGAATATAAATAATTTCCTAATACATGGAAGACTGATACATGCACGCCTGATCAATGGATCTTTAAAGTCCATTACTAATGTTATACTAATTTAGTTTCTATCTAGTCTAACTTGAATCTAATAATCTGAACAGGAGAAAATATGTAATAACTGATTTTATTAGTTTTACTATTGCCAGCTTGTTTATATCCAATGTATGTATTTGGCAAATGACAAATAGAGAACTGATTATACACAAATGAAAAAAAAACAGTAGTCTAGTGTTTTCCCATTCTGGAAACATTAAAATTGCTCATAAAAGTAAATATAAACAGCCCTTAGCTCAGCCAAGAGACAGATATTAGACAACAATGATTGTGTTTTGGCCCTGTGACTGTTCTATTACTGTATTTGGTTCTTTTACAGAAGTATTCTCCCAGCAAATGTTTGTTAAAATAAAGATAAAGTTTTGTCCAGAACATTCCAGAGGAAGTTGCCTGAGGAAAACAAAGTTCATCACATACTGAGTATAACATTCGACTGTGGGTGTGTAACTGGGAACCATGTACTAAGTGTAGCACTTTATACACTTTATACATTGAGTGTAATACATTTTACTGAGCATGTTTAACCGGCCACTATATACATAATGTAACACATTCCACTGTCAGTGTGGAACTGGGAACTATATACTGAGTGTGACACATTCTACTGTCCATGTGTAACTGGGCACTATATACTGAGTATAAAACATTCTACAGTGCATGTGTAACCAGGAACTGAACAGAGAGTATAACTAGGCATTATATACTGAGTGTAACACATCCTACTGTCCATGTGTAACTGGGCACTATATACTGAGTGTGACACATCCTACTGTCCATGTGTAACTGGGCAATACAGACTGAGTGTAACACATTCAACTGTGCATGTGTAATATATTCTGTTCAGCATGTTTAAGTGGGCACTATATAGAGTCTACTTTGTATGTGTGAATTGGGCACTATATACTACTGAGTGCAACACATTCTACTGTGCGTGTGTATCTGGGCACTATATGCAGAGTGTAACACATTCTACTGTGCACGTTTGAGTATGCACTATATACAGAGTCAACTTTATACACTGAGTGCAGCACATTCTGTTGAGCAAGTTTGATTGGGCACTATATACAGAGTCTACTTTGCTCTTGTGAACTGGGCACTATACACTGAGTGCAACATATTCTGCTGTGCATGTGTATCTGAGTACTATATACTGCTGAGTACGTTTAACTGGGCACTATATACAATGTCTACTTTGCATGTATAAATTGGGCACTATATACTGACACATTCTGCTGTGCTAATGTAACTAATAATAGCTGCTGATGCAAAATAAAGAAAAAGTGATGTAAACTTTCTTGGGTGGCGTAAGCCCGGGAACCTTGATGGCTAGGCTTATGTAGGCCCTCGGGCCGATAGCCTAGTACCTACCTATGAACCTATGAAGAATACTATACAAAGCGCTGTCACTTTGCACACTCTTGACTTATATCTTTCCAACAAACGAGTGAACAGTATTGCAACAGTTTTAACAGAGCATTTACTAAAAGGTGCATAACTTAGCCAAGCAGAGACACTTTAGTGTGCATTGAAGATAAAAACAAACAAGAGCACTGAGTGCAATAAAAAAGGATTTAATGCCAGCAGAGGAAGGTGATTCATTAAAGTAAGGCAGAATGTCATTCTCATGTACTCTCATTAATAGATACAAAATGCCAATGTTCTGTGAACTGATCCGCGAGTCTTCATTGTGTTGGGATCAAGATTAAGTTAATATTGACACTAGAAAAAATGTGTCCAAATAACCCATTATGTGTGTTCAAAACTTCCAATAATATAAAGAAATTATTAGAACGAGGTGAATACAAGGACACAGTAATTAATAAAATAAAGGGTACGAACAAGTGTGGCACATGTGGGCAGTGTAAGTATATTAATGAAAATAGGCATATTAAGTTGAATAATTTTATGAAATCAGTTTGTAGATGCAAAATAGGGAATTGTAACACTAAAAGAGTGGTCTATTTAGCTACATGTTCTAGCTGCTCAGCCTACTATGTAGGTAAAACAGAGAGAAAGTTTAAAACGCGCATTTATGAACATATATATAAAATTAATAAAGGAGATACAAATAATGCACTTAGCAAACACATTGTAGAAAAAGGGAAAGAACACATGTTTAGTTTTGCTATCATAGATAAAGTAGAGGTGTCAGCAGGGAGTGGTAACTGGAAGGTGTTTTTAGGATTTTTAGAGAGTAGGTGGCAGATAGTTTTGGATGCCACTACATTTCCAGGGCTAAATGACTATATTAGTATAAAACCCTTTTTAATGTTAGATTAGGACTAGTTTCTATGAGGCATTTATGTTATGTACATCATCAATTTTGTGTAACACTGTTTTTATTATATTTATATTTACATTTATATTTATATTTATATTTATATTTATATATAACAGGATTATGGTTACGTCGTTGCAATCATATATACACATACACAAAAAAGATTGTTATTGATGGATAGATGTAGGACAGGGGCCAGTATTGTATGTAAGGAATTTTCATTATTGTAATTTTTACTATTGTAATTATACACGTTTTTAATATATATAACATATATTTCATATATGTTAAATGTTTTACTTTGTGAATTGATTATTTATTTTGGCACCAAAAATAGTATAAAAAGGATAATTAATCAGGTCTAATTGGTTCTGATGAAGTCTGGGTTCACCAGATGAAAGCGCTAAACCAGTTTGTTTAGGAGATCTCTGTGTGAGGAATTGTGTCTGCATTAAAGCGAAGTTTTGGATTACAGCAGCGTGGTTTTGGTTGTTTTTGGTTCCTGTTCCAGTTCGAGTCTTGTGTTCCATTGCCTGTCGTTTGTCGAAGGTGTTACCTTAATATTGACACTAGAGTAAATCCTTTAAAGTCAGCAGCCTCATATAACATCTCATGCAATGTGTTGTGGGAAAGCAAATTAGGAACTTTTTGTTTAGCACAGTAATATTCAGTGACACACACTGGGCTAAAATGAACCATTTGCTTTTATCTACAGTTCAAGACATGGACCCTCCAGCTGGTCTAATGAGTGAATGAATTTAAATTACCTTCTTGAGGGTGAGATAATCTTTGTACTCTGTATGATGTCACCAGACTTATAGCAATACCAATAGAGCAGACAGCATTGTGTTGGCACAATCGCTGATGTCAGAGTAGAATGTAAGTCATGCTTATTTGTTATGTGACAAGCCTGTCAATGTCAGCAATCTGGCAAATACAAATGTGAGAGGGAGTAAGATGGGGGACTCAGGGTGAGAAGAGGAGCTTAGCCAATTAACAATTACAAAATCATATGTCTGCATAGCAGGATTTTTTTTTTAATAAAATGGATCAGAGATTGAATAAGAATAAAATGACAGGGCACATTGAGGCTATACATGATTAGCAGCAGGCACAATACCTGGCTCCTTTTTAAGACAGATTATTCTTTTTTTGTTTGTTACTTTGTTTTTAGGTATTAATTGATTCTGGGAACTTTTGGCAAGGGGTTCACATCTGCTGATTTTACTGGGCAGACATTCACATTAGGATATATACTATACTGATGGAGCTGCAGATAGAAGCAAGAAAGTACACTTTTTACAAGTGTACCTTGAGAAAACGGATGTAAATAGGACAAGTTAGGGCACTCTGGTCTAAAACTAATCTGAGTGACACCACAATTTTTATTAAGTAATAGCCTGCTTTGAAAACAAATGCTTTACTTTCAAAACTGGAAAAAGAGAGTTGTGGGAGGAATGGAATTGAAACCTTTATTAAAAGACTACTGTTCCACATGGAATCATTTGCATTTTTCTGAATGTATCTCTTCTTGACATAAGCCTTCAGAATGGCTTTGAAATGTTTCCCTTGACTGCTACCATCTCTCTAGTTATGACAGAGCCCGGAGTTTATGACCTGATTATGAGTTAAGAGTTCATAGGTAAGCATCCAGTGACAGTTTCATGATTTAGATAGCTAAAGCTATGTTTATTAACTACGAACTTGCCTGCTGCAGGAGCCAGATGGGAAGGTGGGAGACAGCAGCCAACGCCTGTTTACCCACTGATACACTGTGCTGATGGTTGCTACTTGAGGTTAGAAGAAATGCAGTGAAAAGCACAGGATCTCCTAAAACAAGGTATACCATGCAGTGCCTTGCACTGTAGGTAGGATGGTATGTGGGAGGAGGCATGTATGTGCTGAATGGACCTAGCACTGCACTCCCTGCTCCAGAGAAGAAGGAGGCAGATAATTTGTTGGCAGTAAGTGGCAGGTATGTAAAGCATAAAGCATTATGATTGGTCCCTGGAATAAGTAGGAAGCTGGTGACACTGAGCACTGTCAAAAAGGATTAAAAATGTTACAACTGCAAGTTTTGTAGGTATATTAATAAGAGTATTCATTTGTATTTTAATCATTGTGGTTTCCATTTTATTTCCAAAGATCGGTATGACTGCAATCATGTTCAAGGTTTCTATATAGTTAAAACTATTAGGAATATTTCACATAGGATTAGAAAACATGTTTCAGCAATTAAGAAATGAAACACTACTAATGCATTAGTGAAACATAGTTTGTGTTGTGCTGACTTTCAGAAATTTGAGTTTTTAGTTTTAGAGGAAGTTAACTAAAAAATATTTATTGACCAGTTTAATAATTATCTTGAAAGACAAGAATTAAAGTGGCATATTTTTCTAACAGCAGATTTTCCTCCTGAGCTTAATGAAACCATTTCTGTTAAGAGACTTTTAAAATATAAAACTTTGTAAATAACATTAGACCATCTGTTTAAGTGATTTAGTGCAATGTTTTTTGATGCACATGCCTTTTAATTTAATTATTCAATTAAGGTTTTGAATCTAGAACTGATTCTATTGGCTTAATTGAGTATGACATCATTCTTAACTATATATATATATATATATATATATATATATATATATATATATATATATATATATATATATATATAGGTTTTTTAATATTTCTGATAAAGTTCTTAAATTAAATGAACAAAAGCACTTAAACATTTGAATTGTGGTCCGTTGCGGCTTGTTTTTCCTAGTTTTCGGCTCCTAGTTTGTTCCAGCTGTGAGTCCAAGGGTTGTTTTTTCTGAGGACAAGAATATCTCCAACTCACCCACCATGCAACCAGGCACCAAATACCACCTTGACATGCAGACACTGCCAGAGCCAAACCAAAAGCGATACACTGCCCTCATGACATCCCTTATCCTTCCCCTTTAGAAAGGTCAGTAATCATATGCTTCATGGTTCCTTTCCCACTCCGGCTAGCTTCAACAAATGTCAGAGATATTATTAGATGTTATGTCATTTGGACCATATTCAAAAGTTTATCTCTGTTTGCCATAAAGCAGATAATGGATATGATCTAATTTTTGCTTTTCTTTCTTCAACTAGACATTGCAGTGGTACAGAGGTAGCATTGGCACCTCACAGCAAGAGGCTCTCCAGTTTGATTCTCAGCTGGGGTGCCTTCTGTGTGGAGTCTACTTGTCCTCCCTGCATTTGTGTGGGCTTCCTCTGGGTACTCTGGTTTCTTTCCACATTACAAAGACCTGTGTCTGGAGTGTTTCTCCCCAGGCCTCCACTGAAAATTGGCTTTGTTCCAAGTCAGAATTTCCCGGTAAACAAATGTTAAATAAAATAAAATAAATAAACTGACATAAGATGTTATCTTGTCATGTGCAATAAACTCTTCTTGTGTAGTAGAACTTCTCCAAAATCATTGAAATATTTATATCAAAACAGTCTTGGTAACATCAGGAAGTATAACCAATGGAATAATGAAATCTAGAGATTTTCCCCAAATAGCAGTCTGCTCACACTGGCTACGTCTGGGGTCAGTAACACAAGGAAGTGACTGAGTTAACCTGCTAATATGGAGTTGCTAGTGTGTGTGTGCGCGCGCGCGTGTGTGTGTGTGTAATTATGTCTAGAAATGTGCACATTTTACTTTATTTTATTATGATTTTATTTTGCTTTTTTTCTAAGGGCACTTTTAATGGACATGCCACAGTTGTTTTGAGCCATAAGTATATATACTTAAGCAGTAATTTCATTGGGCAGATGCAAATGATATTGCATACACCCTATAAGAATGGAACATGGAAATATTTTTTTAAATGCACTTTGCAAATTGTCATAATAAATACAATAATAATAATAATAATAATAATTTACATCCACATTCTCGTCTCATTTAAAAATGTTTGCTGTCCACTGTTCCTCCATTAAGCTGTAAATTTATTTTTCTGGTAGTTTACAACTTTTTAATTTAGTGGGTAGCTTATGCATTTTAATAATTGTTATCCTTCATTAAAAATACACCCACCCTTTATTGAACATAGGTTCATAGGTTCATAGGTAGGTATTAGGCTATCGGCCTAAGGGCCTACATAAGCCTAGCCAGCAAGGTACCATAGTTTACGCCACCCAAGAAAGTTATTTTCCTGTGCCACTGCCTAGCAGAGACACAGAAGTGATCCCCAGGGTATATTTCCTATTTCCCATCCACTCATCAAGATTTGAACATGTGAGTAATATTATATCATCTCAGATGTCCATAGTAGGTAGGAACATTTCTGTCCAAAACATGAAATCTTACACAAAACCCCACATCCTAAATTACTTGCTTTTATTTTCTTATCAAAGATTAATCTCATTTGAATTTCACTTATTTTTACTTTGTCTTACAAACCAAGTTCCTTGAGTCCTAATTCTCTGAAAAAAAAAATCACTGAAATCAAAATAATTTGCCTCTATATACTTTCTGCTTAACCTGCATCATCAAAATGAAATGTTGGCATTTATACTTATTCAAGAGTCTTTCTGTTTCAATTAGCTGTTGGAGAGCCTTCTGTGCGGAGTCTGCATGTCTTCCTGTGGTTGAGTGAATTTAAAGACATGCAGGTAGGTGCGAGGGTGTGTGGGTGTGTCTTCATTGAAGGCTGGCCACCGGGCTGACAACTCAACACCATAAAAATTCACTGCCAATCATTAGAGGACCGGAGTTTTGCTGTGGTGACCCCTAATTGGGAAAAGCCAAAAGACAGTTGTTTGTAAGAGATGTGACTTTAGCTGGTTTCTGAATAATGGGAAAATCATTTTCAGTGAACCTTGGAGTAAGACCTTGTTTGCAGGGTGGGGGCTGCCCCCTGAACATAAATATACCTAGTCTAAAGTCACAGAACAGTGGAGAACAATGATTACTCCACTGTCATTGAACTGTTTTCAGAAAAATGTCTTCTCACAAATGGCATTCATCTAGCCCTTGATTGAATGATGTTCCCTGTCTACATATTCATATACAGATACTACATGTAATATATAGGGTGTATATCACATTAGCAACAGATGGAACATCAGACTGCATTTAACTGAACCTTGAAGCCAGAAATAGCAAAGAGCATATATGTTGAAATGATGAACACTAACTACACAGTAACATTCTAACACCAGAGGGATGCGCAGGCGTTGACTGTCTGTTTTGGAGGGGTAGGTTAGTGAGCAGTGTTCCTAGGTAGGAGTAGTGTATCACAACAATAGGCCTGTTAGTTTATTGTGAGCTACTGTTTTGTCAGCTTTGAGCATTAAGCCTTGAGCACAACTTCTATCTTCCTTGAAAAAAACAGTAAAACTGAAATTCTTTTCTTGCTCATGATTTTTGTTTTGGCTATCAAGGGTGGGGAAATGCCCTAAAGTTCCACAACAACTATAGCCCCTATTTCCTAAATAATTATTACTGTGCTGTCTTGGTCAAGAAATGCGTGCTGAAAGGATGCAAGGAAAATGAATGCTGAGCAACAACAGTGAATTTCTTTCATTAATCTTACACACAGAAGTGCACGACCTACGTTCAGACCTGCGCATAGAGTTGTTGAAATGTATCACTGTTGCAACTAAATGTCAGTAACTGTGACTGTCCCCTTGTGGGCTGGGCCAACATAGTGTGGTACAGTGGTGTGTTGTAATGTTACAATGTTTAATGTTGAAATTAGAGTAAGGGATAGGTAAGGGGATAGATGTAATGTGGCAAGGTGTGGGCTGGGCCAACATAGTGTGGTACAGTGGTGTGTTGTAATGTTACAATGTTTAATGTTGAAATTAGAGTAAGGGATAGGTAAGGGGATCGATGTAATGTGGCAAGGTGTGGGCTGGGCCAACATAGTGTGGTACAGTGGTGTGTTGTAATGTTACAATGTTTAATGTTGAAATTAGAGTAAGGGATAGGTAAGGGGATAGATGTAATGTGGCAAGGTTTTCAGGCAGGACTCCTAGGGTTGTTCTCTGTTCTGGCACCTCACCTCCCCAGCTCTTCATTTGAAAAAATAAATAAATAATAAGGTCCACTGGCTGTCCAACCTGCATAAGCTAATAGGTGTATACTAGTTTACTGACCATTGGAGACTTTATAAGCTTAGCAACCCAATTGTAGCCCACATGTTTATGTGCTTTAGAGGTTATTTTAAGTTTAGATGTAAGCTAGGGAATGATTTACAGGCTGCCTTTGTCCATTAAAGGCATAGGTGCTAGACCCAGGGTGCATTTTGAATTTCACATCCACAAGTCCAGGTTTCTTTTGAATAAAGTTAAGGGAGAACTCTGCTTCACATAGGTGGGAAGCCTGGTCCAGGGAAGGGGACTTCTGTAAGGCACACATACCTGTCCCTCCAACATGTTCTAATTCTGTCGTAAGCAAAGTTTAAATCCCTAGATGGAGTAATGTTGATGCTATTCTTTTTGTGGATATGCAAAAGTCCCAACAGAGTGGCATTCTAGGATACCTTCTATGCCAGGCATAGATAATTTCTCAGCAGTCAATAAGAAATAAAGCATATAGATAGCGCATTGAGGCAATCTGCCTATGATATGATGCTTACTTCCTGTATTCTTTTTGTGAAGAACCTCTGGGGACATTCTGGTTGCTTACTGAAGGGGGTGTTGTATTCAATGTTGGTCCTGATGAGGGATGAATACAGTGGAATGATGACTTCCTTGGTCCTAGATGCCATGCCCTTGCTTATAAGATGAGAATGATTTCCTTACTGCCTTAGACAAATGTTAGCTGAAAGCCAGGTTACTATCTGCATATGTACCCGACACCCTGACTGCTGGATCTACTCTTATGGATGAGTTATCAGATAATTTTCTAGAGTGACTGACTTCCCAAAGGGTACTGTTATACATTTATGGCACTGGGTTTTAAGCTGTGGCTTTTGCACCAGCCATTTGTCTGTGTTGGTCCTTTCTGTATGAAGTTAGTGTCTTGCAGGATTCTATAACTGCTAGTTTGCAGTCATCTGCAAACTTTGCCAGACAGAGGCTCTTGGCATTTCCTTGACTTCCAAGAAAAATATGTCAAAAAGGAGTGGACCCAACACAGAGCCCCAGGGGACTCCACTAGTGACCAGATTCTTTGTGTAAATAATTGGGTCCTATCTGAGAGCCAGATAGCTATCCAGCATGTTGTATAGGGGTTTATGCCTATATTCATGAGTTGTTTACAATGCCTGAGTGGGGTATTGTATCAAATGCCTCAGCCAGGTCACAGTAGGCAGCATGCACCATTTTGCCCTCATCCATTGCATTGGTGATCTTGTCAAAGCATTCTTTCAGGCTGAATAGGCATGAATTGCCCTTGACAAAATCAAACTGGGCTGGATCCACTGTTTGAAGGTTTTCTATGTCTTTATTAATCATTTCCATGATAACTCCCTCCTTGGCTTTGCTTATGAGACCAGTAAGACTTATGGTCTATAGTTCCCAGGATTCACTGATGGCATGTCCTTATGCAGAGGAATGACTGTTGCAATTTTGCATTTGTCTGGCACAAAGCCTTTCTGGAGGCTGTGGATAAACAGTGACTCCAGTACTCCCAGTAGTTCATGTTTCAGGCTATTTAGGAGCACATCTGGGACCTGATCCCTAGTTATAACTAGGAAGGTTTTGTTTGATGCTATTTTCTGATGGCTGCTTGGAAGAGAGTGAGATAAAACTGGAGCTCAGTTTGTTGACCAGCAGATTTGCTTCCAGTTCTGTAAAGGTGGCTTCATTTACATTCAATTCTGCATAGTACTTTGCACTGCCTTTGAGATTCTGGACATAGCTAAAGAAAGCCTTGTGGCTGCCCTTTGCCTGGGAGACTATTTTTACCTGGAATTTGGCTTTAGTAAACAATTTACCCTCTTAATGGTTTGTTTAATTGTATCAGAGTGTTTTTATCATGTTGGGTGTAGCACTTCCTAATCTTGACTTGTTATCTTTTTCTTTTGTTATACATCCTCTCTATGTTTGGATTCCAGCAGGGTGGTTTGTTTTTCGACTTGGTACTGGGCTTATTTCTGGTAGAAACAGCTGTCTGTTTGCATTTATTACATGATTGTACAGTGTTTCTGTGAACAATGCCACATAGGCTGCTCTGCTCTTAAGGTTTGGAGGGCTTGAAATTTTGACAAGTTATCACTTAGTAGTAACACGATTGGCTTAGAATAGCTCCTATGTGTTACTGTGTTAGCTGTTATCACAGAGTTGATTTTTATTATGAATGGAACAGCTTTGTAGTCCGACCTTACCAGAGAGAACACTTTATGGGGGTACAGTTTGTGAATACCAGGTAAAGCATTTTTGCACCTGGAATATCTGGTCCAAGGTGTTTGTTTCTACAAAGTCCGGTAATCTCTGGGCCTGTAAATATGGGGTCATTTAAGTATCTCAGTTTATAGTGGGTAGTTGAACTCACCCTTGAATATGGTATTTGGTTGAATGGTGTGGGCATCCAGTAAGTGCAAGTACGTGTTATAGGTTTCTTTGCTCATAGAGGGTGACTTATAACTTGAAAGGATATCAATAGAACTTTGCCTTTCAAAATGTGGACTTTGAGAAGCATGTCATTCTGTGTGATAATTCTTGAGTTGAGTTCATTGTTAATATAGACTGAGACACCTCCATCTTTGGTCTCTGCCTGTGCAATGGCCTGAATGTGTGGAAGGCTTTGTAGCCCCACACTGCTGGGGTGCTCTCTGTGGCTTTAAATCATGTCTCAGTAACTGAACATATGTCCATATTCTAGAAGCTGATGAAAGCCTGGAAGGAGTGAAGTTTCTTGTTTAGGCTCCTGGCATTGAACAGTAACACCTTTAAATTCTCTTGGGTTGGTTTTGTTACACTGGAAGGTTTGTCAGTTTGGCATTGCCTAAAAAAGGCACTGTGGGTGAGGACAATATTTTACTTAATATTTGAAAGCCTAGAGGAGACAGATGCTGACCATCCTTGGCAAAACACATGGTCTGTTGACCCCATCCTCTCATGCTGACAAATACTGTACCCCATTGGAATGACACCAGAAACTAACCAATTACTGAAGTTAAGCATCTTCTGTTCATATTGTGGCATCATCCACGGTGACGGTAGAAAGGTGCTCAATAGTAGACACATACCAGACTGGGACATATAGTCCAAGAGCTCCATAATGTCTCACTTCATATAGTCCAGTGAGATATGTCTTAGATCCTTTAAACCCACAGAGAATATGATGGAACCATATCGGTACTTGTGGTCTAATGACGTGAGTGTATGGGTGATTTGGTGGATCCTGGCCCCTAATAAACAACTGATTGTGGTTTTTCCTTATTCAGCCTTGTGAGCAGGACATCTGTATGTCTCACTATGGACTTTCCTAGTATTAAAATACTGGGTAGTGTGTTGGCTTGCATTACGGGCTTTGTAGTTGAGGGTCCAAAAGGTGTGGCTGCATGTGTTGTGTTGGGTTTTATTTTGATGGAGTGATTTTGGTGTTGCTGAGGATTCTTTTAGTAGGTTGAATGTCTAGAATGTCTTTGAGGTTTAAGAAAGTTGTTTGTAAGTGCTACAGCATATGTTGGCCTATGTGTTGGGTCAGTACTAGGTGTGGTAGGTATAATGCTTAAGTTACTGACCGCCTGACTGTTATTTTGAGTGCTTTCATGGAGAGTCTTGCCTCCAGTGACATTGTGTGATTAGATCTCTCACTTACTGTATCCATTTCTTTAAGGATTAGCTGGTTGTCAGTGAACATGAGTCATTTCCTACATTACCTTTGGATGCCTATATATATCAAACTGCCAGATGAGAAATTGGGAAAGTGCCCGTCCATAGTCTCAGGTCATTTTAGGTAAACTACAAAGGGGTGTACAGCAGGCCAACTTGGATGCTGTGAGGGTAGGCACTGCAGCTAGGCTATGTATGACTGAAGTCATACAGCAGTGCTCCTCAGCAAGCAAACAAGTTGCTCCTTACACAGCTGAGTACTGTAAAAAGTTATAGGGAGGTTATAGAGAAAATTTAGTTTCTAAGTGCCTGTGAAATGTGTTGACACGTTATAATGGCACGAGTTTATTATTCATTCATAAAGCAAATGTCAGAGTGGAATATTCAAACAGTGGATAAAGAGTAGGAGAGGAATGGAGGGAAGCATGAGAAATAACTATGTGTTAGTGGTAATAAGTGGAATAGATGTGGGAGACAGGACAAATAAAGAGTTTTGTCAATTTTCTAAACGTAGCAAGCTGGTGAGTTTGTTATCGCTCACCCCACATAAAGCACTGATATGCCGAACTCCATTTCTATAATAAAAAAGAAAAAGGTCCACTCTGTTACATGCCCTACACTCTCTGCTCTTCAAAGGAAGATTAAAGGAAAAAAAAATGTTTTTTTTAAATGCTAGCAAGCCAAGTGCTACATTTGTAATTGGCTTGCTACAGCTTATACCACACAAAGCGCTGATGTGCTGAACTCCATTTCTGTACCAGAATAAAGAAATGCCAGTACAGAAGGAGAAGAATAATGCAGGAGCTGTACTTCATGATCACACTCCCAAACATCTTGTGCCCAGGGTGGCTGTGTGTGTGTGTGTGTGTGTGTGTGTGTGTGTGTGTGTGTGTGCGCGTGTGTGTGTGTGTGTGCGTGTGTGTGTGTGTGTGTGTGTGTGTGTGTGTGTGTGTGTGTGCGTGTGTGTGTGTGTGTGTGTGTGTGTGTGTGTGTGTGTGTGTGTGTGTGTGTGTGCGTGTGTGTGTGTGTGTATCTTCTTTAGTATATGTCCACTATGTCTTGTGTAGGGGTAATGTTAGAGAATGCGTTTTTGTCAAGTAGGGTATAGGGTTAGGATCGATGAGCAGGGGCAGAGCTGAGGTTACCATTAGGAAGCATTAGTAAGGATGTATAGGATAGTGAAGAATACTACACTTACTTACAAGCTAGCCTAAAGTGGGGATGCACATCATACTGGAACATACAAAAAGAGCGCAGCTCACATGACAAAGGGTGCATACCAGAAATGCAACGATCATACATTCATAGATTGTTACTAGGCTAACAACCCCCCTTGGGGGCATTTTTAAGCCTATCCATGTTTTCCCAAAAGAATAATGACATCCTGCATTCAAATAGGACATTTAGGGCCAGGCGGCCAGGCATTTATAAGCTCTATCTGTCCATAGGGGACATGGGTGCCAGGCCCAGTGTAAATTTCTCATTTCCCATCCATGGTCTATTTTGCGCTTAAGTTGAGTAACAGACAAACTCAGCTTTACATGGATGGGAAGCCTGTTCCATAGGAGGGGCAGTCTCTGGGACACACAGCTGTCTCTCCAGCATGTTCTGTTTAAGCGGCACACAAAATTCAGATCCCTAGACCTTACATTTCTGGCACTGTTTGACTTACGAGTATGCAAGAGATTCATAAATGTGGGGTTTGCAGATGCCTTGTGAGCCAGGCATAGATCATCCCTCATCAATCTATAGGAATTCAAAGCTAGAGATGACATATTAAGTGTGGTCAAGTGGCAGAGTCCATTTGAAATAATGGAAAAAATTAAATGATGTAAACTAAAGGGTCCCATGAATGGCACTTATATATACGTGTGTGTGTGTGGGGGGGGGGGGGGGCTGAATATCATAATATCATCAAATCCCTCTTTGGTCAACATCTGTTTAGTTGACAAAATTTAGCTGACTGCCAAGATGGTCAACAGGTGTGAAAGATTGCACAATTTTTGAGGTTGGGAATGTGATCTCAGAGTTAGTATATATCCTGATGAAGTTTTGGACGAAACGTGGAAGTTTATTTTCTCTACGTATTGTTTTTGGTGTGCGTTGGATTGTTCTTCAATAAACTGGATTTTGTATGGGAAAGTCGTTCCTGTGGTGATTGGAAACATTGGTTATTAGCCCTACCACTGGCCTTTGTGCTGAGGTTTCGGTGCATTTGTTTTCTTATTAAAGTTAGTATATAATTAGCAGGAAGTGTGAGGTGCAGAGGGGCTTGCTCTCCTGCAAAAATTAAGTTTTATTTTAATTTTTTGCATTTATGTTTGCATGCACTGAGATTGCTACTTAGCTCATGCATAGTAGCCTGTCGACTTTATGATTGTCGATGTTTGGGTGTTTCAATAAAATTCAGTACACTCATATACATATATATTTTATTTGATTATGTAATGATTGATCAACACATAAAACATCCACAAAAACATGCTGAGCGTTCATTTTATCTAACATTAAACAGACTGATACTCAGGACATCAAAAAAAAAAAAAAAAAAAAAAAAAGAAATAGATTTCCTTTTTTATGCACTGCCCAAAACCAACCACATTTATCTCAAATTGCTCTGAATAGTTACGGGAAGAGCTTTTTTAATTTAAGATGCATGTTAGAATTAGGTTTAGGAGCAGGGTTAGGGTTAGCACTCATTACTAAGGTGGAGAAAGCTTATCCTTATCTTTATTGCCTGTAAAAAAAGTTGTTAATCTACAGTTTTGGTTTAGTGAAATTTCTTTGTTGTCATCTCGGTAAAGTAAAATTCGGTTAAGTATAAATTCAGTCTACAGAAGTAGACCCATTATACAGTAGAAGCTCCACAGTTTACCTCCCTACATTGACCACCTCCTTAAGTTGAACTAATTTTCATAGACTGGACATGCAGCACGTATCCTCAATGGAAGACTGACGTCTCTATATTGACCACCTCTGTAAGTTGTATCTTGACCTCTTGGACTTTGACACACAATATTAATTTACCCCATATAACTTGACTAGCTGAGTCCACTCTACAGCAAGGGGTAGAAGGTGTAGACTTTTCCCCTTAGTTGTATTATTTTTTTTTTAGTTAGTATAAGTTCCTTTTTCATGTTTTATTATTACCATGTGTTGGATTAGGCCTAACATCCTATTGTTTATCATGTGTTGCTGAAGATTTTTTTCAATGAGAAGGACTGGTCTGAATTGTAGGTATATCCTACAATTACTGAAAAATTTAACAGTTAATCAAGACATGATGGCCCAAATGAAAGAACTGAAAGAGCTGACATTGAGGGAAAAAGTTGATCTACATTTTCTGGAAAGCAACAGCCAAAGAAAGACAGTGGAACATTTTGGTATTAGCAAGAACAGTTAGTAACATCCAAAAACATAAACATGAGTACTTGGAGAGATATGGTAAGGAAAGCAGAGACCTACAGGGGAAAAGGAAGACAACTTCCCTTGATGAAGTCAATAAAGCCACATTAAGCTGGTTCAAACAAATGAGGGCAGTTAACACCTGAATATCCAGGCCAATGATACAAGAAGTTGCTAAAAAATTCACACAGGAATTTAGGGTGGCAGATTTCCAAGCATCAAGTGGTTGGCTTGAGAAATTTAAACTGTGACACGAGATCTCCCAAAATGTCTTGTGTGGTGAATCCAATGAAGGTCCAGTAGAAGTTGTGGAAGAGTTCATCAAAAAGTTACCGGACTTCACCAGAGGCTTCAAAGATGACAACATCTTTAACGTTGATGAGTGTGGACTCTTTTTCAAGGAGATGCCTGACAGGAACCTCATCATGAAGGGTGACATGTAAGAGCGGAAACATTTCCAAAAAATGTTTCACAGTTCTGCTTTGTGCTAGCTCAGCTAGAGAGAAACTAATTCCCTTGGTGATTGTTAAACTGGCAAAGCCACACGCATTCAAGAACCTGAGGTCTGAAGACCTCTCTGTCACTTGGAGATCAAACAAATGCTCATGGATGACTGGTGCCCATTTGAGGAAAGGGTAAAGGGTATCGACCGAGAAATGAAGAAGAAACAGTCTAGTCTACTGACAGTAGACAACTGTTCTGGCCACCCACAAGTGAATCATCTTACAAATGTGACACTGAAATTTCTGCCTCCAAACATGACCTCAGAAATCCAACCTCTTGACCAAGGCATCATCATTACTAAGACACAAACTTGTGGTCCACCTGTATAAGCAACTTCATCCACTGCATCAGTTAATGATCTGGATGTCCTCTCGATCAGTTCTGCTTGGAATAAAGTTCAGCCAGAAATGATACAGAAGTGTTTCAAGAAAGTTGGATTTGTCACAACACAAGAGCACAATGTTTTGACCCCATCAGACAGTCCATCTCCCATAGCAGAATTCGAAGGAGTAAATTTTGAAGGTTTTGTTGCAATGGATGATGAGGTGGCAACCTGTAATGAACCTGACACAGAAGCAATTCTCCAAGCGATATTGAACGAAGTACAGACCAGCCTAAAAGTGTATGAAGCAGCTGATGAAGTGGAAGAAGCAAGTGAGGATGACACAGAAATTGCACAGACTCCAAAAGAAGAGGATGTCAGGCATCTGATAATGCAGTTGAAGTCATTTACTGTGGAAAAATGCCCAGGTATCCTTAGTGGTGTAGTCAGCATTGAGAATGCTTTCTCCACTTACCTTTTGTAATAAGAATAAGAAACAGATCAAGAGTGACTCTTCTTTCAGAAATGATTAAACCATGAGAAAACAGTAAATGTACTGATTTTGTATGATACTGTATGTATGATTTTACTGTGTTTTGATTATGCATGATTTTGCATAATATTCTTTAATAAAAGCTGTACAAGATAGTAAAGTACATATATGTATCAGTACAGTAGGCCTAGTTCCTTATGTTGACCACCTCCGCTGACCAGTTTGTTACAGTCCCTTGGGTGGTCAACTTGCAGAGGTTCTACTTTATATATATATATATATATATATATATATATATATATATATATATATATATATATATATATATCTATATCTATATATATATATATATATATATATATATATATATATATATATATGTGTGTGTGTGTGTGTGTGTGCGCACGTGTGTGTGTATGTATATAACTCAAGCTGATATGCTTTTTTCTTCAGCGGCACTAAATAGTGCTCTTTTGTAGTTTCTCTGATGCCTGTTTGATTGCTGCTGGTTTAAAATGTGACCATTTGGTATGAGGATGTCATTTTAATGTATTTTGTGCACTGGTGAGATTAAAATTGAGAAGTTTAAAAGGAAGCATCTGAATATATAATTTCATGCTGAATTAACTGTTTGAAAATAGTAAATACACTGAAGACTGTTTACATTTATTGGAAATTTAAAATGAAGCTTCTGGATATATTATTTCTTGCTGGATTAATTGCTTGAAAACAGTAAGTACCCTGAAGACTGTTTACATTTATTAAGAAGTTTAAAAGGAAATTTCTGGCTATATTTTTATGTAGATTTTCTGTCTGATAACAGGCAGCATTTTGTTGTTGTTGTTTTATATATACATATATATGGGTCTAGGACTATTCGCTGAAAGCACATTTCACTGAAAGTCAAATGACTGTGCAGAAATCACTGAAAGCTCAATTCACTGAAAACACAATTCACTGAAACACATTTCACTGAAAGTTATACATGGCCCTTTCCCCACTGTCAGAGTCCAAAATCACAGAAAATTTTAAAACAACATTGCAGGAATGTCTCAGATAAATAAAGAAAAATATCTAAACTAAGTTTTGCTATATTTCTGACTATATCCAAGAGAATTACTATACCCTAGTTAACTTACTTGCAGAGTAAGGCAAATGTGGTGAATGGGTCTTCTCGTTGGGTCCAAGACTGAATACAGAATGCTGTGTGTCTCTCTCAGAGATTTATTAAATTAATATCTCAAATAATACTGCAGGGATAACTTGCATAATGACATCATTTCTTGTCATCTGACTATCCCAGGTGAAACCCCCACTGTTGGAATCTGGCAGTATTTAGCAATTACATGTAAAAATAAATAGACCTCAGATCTATGACATATGCTGGAAGTCATAAAACAATAAATCACTTCCACATCTCAAGCCTAGTAAGTTTTTCTCCTTAAAGACAACACATAGAGTTCCCTAGTATAGATATCCTGTCTCTTGCTGTCATAAAGTAATTTAATTTCAGCTATTTTTCTGAAGTTTTGCTGGACTAAAGTTAACATCCTGTATTCCAGTTTCCACTGTTAAAATATATACATTTAAACAGTTACAACAATGTATGTACCTTTCTGTTCTCTTCCAGCAGGGCACACTGTGGTTACATTTCAAGTACTTTGCAAAAACTTTTTTCATTACACTTGTCTGTACAAACAAGTTTGATATACATATGACATACAGTTCTAATACAGTGGTTACACAAGCATCCTATATGAATCGTGTTGATATTCACAAATTACATATAATTATTTACAAAATTCCAGATAGCTGTGCTGTCAGTATTTACCTTTGTCGCATATACCTATATCAACACACACACACACACACACACACACATACACACACACACACACACACACACACACACACACACACACACACACACACACACACACACACACACACACACACACAAAATCACATGCACGGATGATTTTGGCATTTTTTTCTAATAATTAGGTATGAGAAGGACCAAACAGATATGTCATATCCGCATACTGAAACAGAGGGTAGAAGTGTTGACTGCTGTAATTAGTTCAGTGGCAAAAACTGATGGAATTGTCAGAAAAAGAAACTGACCTGCCTTCCTCCATCACAGTAGATAACAATGCACTGTCTAAGCCACAGAAAGAAGAGATAAGGGAGCTTCTGTTAAGAAACAATGAAGTATTTTTAGAACTACCTGACAAAACAATCCTGTTTTGTAATGATATTAGGAAGCTGAACACCATTTCAAGATTTGACAGCTACCTAAAGCATAGGATAGATGAACTTAGAGAAAGGTTGGAGATGGCAAGATTCTTAACCAGAAAAGATTTGAAAAAGGGTTACTGACAAATCCTCTAACAGCTGAAGCCAGTGGACAACAGCATTTACAAGCCTAGTGGGCTTGTTCCAGTATGCTATCTCTCCTTTTGGGCTTCTTTGTGTCCCTGTTACCTTTCAAAGATTAATCTCTAGAGTCCTAAAGTCCAATGTCAGGTATGTGGCTACTTATCTGTATGATATCATAATACACTCTGAAGATTGGCACTGCCATCTAGCTAAGGTACAGGCTGTGTTAGACTCATTCATATAAGCCAGTGTATGATGTCATCATGCACACTGTGGATTGGGGCTGCCATCTAGTTAAGGTACAGACTGTGTTAGATTCCTTCATATAAGTCATAGTGTGATGTCAAAATACACTCTGAGAGTTAGGGCTGCCATCTATCTAAATTACATTCAGTGTTACATTCCTTCATATAAACCAGTAAACACATCAAAGAGTAAATTAAGAATGACAGAAGTTAAATACTTAAGGTATGTAGTAGGAAGCAGAATTATCAGGCACCAGAAAGAAAAGTCAGAAATGACAAAAAACTAGCCTCTTTCAAGAACTAAGAAGCTCAGGGCATTTTTGGCTTTAGCAGAGTACTACTGGAAATGTGTACCCCTGTTTGCATCTGTACCATGCTCTCTACAGGTATGACAAAAAAGAAGATTCTCCTTAATATAAAATTGACATTAGAACACGAAAATGCTTTTAACAGTCGAAGGAAGCATTAACTTTTCTTAGCATCCTCAGATTTCAATAAATCCTTCATAGTTTATACCGGCATATCAGTGGTGAACCCCACACAGGCATAAGAAAAACTCCATAGACTGTGACCAAAGATCATCAATGAACCCTGAGCCATGGATCTGTAAGCTGGAGTGCTTCTCAATGAGCCACAGTGCTGCTATGATTGTATTTAAATGATGACCGACAGTGAACCATTTTGTCCTTTACTTTACTATACTTTACTCATTTCAGCAGGGGATATTCATGTATCACAGTGCTGAGCCATGTGGTATCTTTCTGCCTTCCTACTTCACCTCAGCACATTCATATTGTCTCATGTAATGTTTTACTAGTAAAATTACTACTTGGTCATAAAATGTAGCTATGCTGAACAGATGAACACAATGTAAATGTTCTGAATGTCAGTAACTGCATTAACAGTGATAGTCACTTGTACCAACAGGCAATTCTGAATGTTCCTGTGATCCACCCCATTTGACTAAATGCAATGACCCTTTGTAGCCTCCATTTGAGTATTTATTTGAGTACTTGCCCCGCCCCTTTCATCTGCATCATCTGTGATCTACATCACTATATCTTTTGTGGACCAAACATAATTATGCCTCTTCCTGTCAGTGCAGGTCTTATACATCCTAGAGTGTTTTTGTCAGCACTGTGTTAAGCTTGACCAATGCATGTTAAAATATAGGAGTAATCCTTCTGTGAATGCTGTAATCTTAGAAATGGTCACCAAATAGTACTGCAATGGAGTCTTTAGTTCTGGGATCCTGGATGCAGTGTGTGTACAAAAGATACAAGAAATGGTGAAACATGTCCCTTACTTCTTGTTGTGTTTCGCACTTGTTGTAGTCATGACATTTCCTCCTGTTAATAGCAGTGAATTACCTGTTTGTGATTTTTACCTATGCTCTGCATTTCGTAACATTAGCAAACAGCCTTCAGAAATGCAAACATTTAGTCAAACTGAATTAAAATGTGGATTTTAATGAGGCATAAGTAACTTACAGCCCAAAAGCAGCATGGCCTGTCATATTTCTAATATGTTGTCCAGTTCAAAAAAAAAATAGAAAGCAAACATAACTGCCAGAAATGTGTCTTGGGGAAAGTGAAGAGCATATAAACTGCTGGTCACTCAAAAGAAGAATTAATTTTGTCTTAACAAGATAGTAGTGTCATGTAGAATGAGAAAGTAATAGTTAAAAGCACTGACACTGTTCACTGAAGTAGTCAGAGAAATTACTTTGTCACTAAAGGGGAAAAGTTACAGAAATCCTGCAAGCACTACCTTTCATAGATGTGTACAAGCAAAGCATATTAGAATTCATGCCAGAGATGAAGGCAACAATTACTGTGTCTCTGCACTAGGTACAATTGTAATAATTCTTGTAAGTTAGAAGGAGAGTTGACCCTAATGTAGTCCATTTTTACCTTCGTATAGGTCTCTGAAACAAAAGGAAAGATGTCTTAAGTGGGATGGGGAAAAAACATATCTTTTTGACTGGTACATATGCAACCTAGAGATGATGTACTGTGAAAAAAGAGATTAATTGCACAATAAAGCTGCAGTAGTGATGGGTTAATAAACATGATATCATTTTTATTGTTGCCTTTTCCCCTTCACTGCCTGGCAACCATCATCATTTCTACTTTGATCATTTATCCCATTTGTTTGACTCTGCAATGAGAGCTGATCATGGGAGACATTCGACCAGGAAACCATCAGAGTTCTTCCCTAACCCTTTCCACAGTGTTGATGTGCATGGTGGCATATGTGTATGCCTACTATGCCTTCCTTTGTGGGTGAGCATGTTCATACACATAAACCATTGAAGGCTCCTGAATGAAAACTGCATGGCCTAAATGCTGCATGCCATGCACATCTTCACCAGTAGATGTCAGCATTGCAGTATGACGGACTGCCCCCACCCATATGCTCAGAATGGGCAAGTTTTCCTTTCCTTTCCTTTTCCTTTTCTTTCCTTTTCCTTTTCCTTTCCTTTCCTCTCCTTTCCTTTCCTTTTCATTTCCTTTCCTTTGCTTTCCTTTCCTTTCCCTTTTCATTTCCTTTCCTTTCCTTTTCCTTTCCTCTCCTTTCCTTTTTTCCTTTCCTTTCCTTTCCTCTCCTTTCATTTCCTTTGCTTTCTTTTCATTTCCTTTCCTTTTCCTTTCCTTTTTTCCTTTCCTTTCCTTTCCTTTTCTTTTCTTTTCCTTTCCTTTCCTTTGCTTTCCTTTCCTTTCATTTCCTTTCCTCTCCTTTCCTCTCCTTTCCTTTTTTCCTTTCCTTTCCTTTTCTTTTCCTTTCCTTTCCTATCCTTTCCTTTCCTTTCCTTTTCCTTTCCTGCTCTTTAAACTTCCACGCTATGAACTGAACTTAGGTTATCTTGTCCATTGCCAATGCTTTATTCCCCTGTGCCATGACGCTGGTCTTTCATGAACATGGTGTTGTTAACTATACAGAAAAAGAAAACTCAAGGACATGCAAGCATCAATCAGAATGTTGGCTCATGGCTGAAACATTTCCTACAGAAATGCAAGTGTATAAGCAAGTTTACACAATCCATGAGAAGGTGGGAAAAACAGCTAACAGAATTATGTCACTGATGTATGCACTTATGACTAGAAAGTCAGTGACCGCTTAAAAATACTATAAAATCCAAAACACCTAAACAGCATGTAGATAAAGTCAATATTTTCTGGGAAAGTCATTACATTCAACTGACAGGGTCACACCATCCATGATAAGCACCAAGTTTCTATTCACTTTTAATAAATGTTCGCTCTGTGCACACAAGATTATGTCTCTTATACTTCACAAGTAACTGTAACCTAGCATGATGACATGCCCATACACCTGAGTTCATGAGAAGTTTTATATTCTCTGAGAAAAAAAAACAGCACTCAAGCAAGAGCTGTGCTTCCTGGCTTGCTTAGTTACCTGGTTAACAAATAAAAACTTAAATCTTCCATACTTAAATTAGTATCTCTTTTACCTACATTCACATATCAGCTGAGAGCTTGGTGTATGCTGTACAGTAAGCCCATCTTACGGAATTGTATTAAACTGTTGGAAAGTAGGTATTAAAATATGTAATTGGTGTTCTGGGATTATAGTAAAGTCGCTATATGTTATAAAATTGGATGACATTTGCAAATGTTATGTACTTCACTGTGAATTCTCTTTCATATTTCAAACCATTACATCACTGTTTAAGGCAGGAAGAGCAGGTCAGGCAAGTGTTTAATAGATTAGAACACAGTTATTCATTATATTCCTGATATTTACACATTTATACGTCTGAGATGTGGTCTTGTCTATTGGATGCAGTTCTCGTTAATTTGGACAATGTGATACATGGTGTCAGTGGTAAAAATGCACATGATTCATAAATTGGTCACATCTAGAGTAGCAGCAGGCATTTCTGAGGTCTGTTGGTAGGATGACACTTAGTTTTGTCAGGTGAATACTTTGACTGTTATGTGATTGCAGTATTGCAGGATGTGCAATGTTCTTTATTTGCTTTGCACAAGGTTGCAGTTGAAGTACTGATTTCCTGCTATATACTCTTACAATATGATAGTTAGCTGATTATACTAGTACAAATGCAGTTATAGAGCATCAGTAACAATTTTTATCTTACTTTGGTTTGAGTTGTGTGTTATATGTACATTGTTATGTCACAGTGCATGCGGGTTATAAGCTGTGGCATTCCCTTTGTTCTGGTGTGGATGGCACATCAGCTGTACCATTTTCCAGGTGATGGTGCTGTGTTCACAACTACTTGTGCACCTTTGTGGTGTTCAGTGCCAGAACAAATGCTGTACATTGGAAAATGGTACTATAATGGCATATATGATTACAGAGGTGGAACTTTTCATCCGTGTGCTTGGTGGATTAGATTTTGCACATACATTCTTTGTTTAACCTCTTACGTTTACTTCTGGACTATGAGTAGACCTTTCAACTGTCCCTAATTTGGAGGATCATTCATATTTTCAGGCCATATTTACCTCTGCACATGATGTACCTATTTTTTGAGGCATTTCCCACTCCCAAAATGTTCTGAATCCTCCTCATCACATGTGATTTTTGAGGCTGTCTAGTACACAGAAAACTGCACTGTATGATAGGTATACTAGTGGTGACAATAATTTAAGGAAGTAGGACTCACATCTTGCAAATCCCATTTCTAAAGCAAAAATAAATTATCTTATGTGGCAGAATTTTGTAATACAGTTCATTAACATCTATAGACTTTATGCACTCTTTGATAATATGCTTATATTTACCCATCATTTTTGTCACTTTCTGTTTTCAAATGTGTTTCTGTGTAGTACCCACATTCTTACTAGAAAGTAGGAAGAGTTATGTGATATTTGTTATTCAAATGTTATGCTAATTAGATACCCAGATTTTTAGTTGGATGTTCTTATTCATGAAAGGCATTTGTTCCTATTTTCACTGCTGGTTTAGAGGTATGAGAGTGAGATATTCAGTTTATTTCTAATCACAATTATTTTTTCCTTTTACTGTATATTTAGTTTACACTAAAGTTCAACCACTGGGGTTTACCTGTAAACTTAGCATTGTATTTCTGTTGGCTAGGGACCAATGTCTCTGCATACATTAAGATGTAAATAGAAATTATCCATAAATTCAATGGTGCTTGCTACTGGGTCCTTTTAGGGGGGCTTCTTTAACTGCATCAAGTCATCAGCTAGCTGTAAAATATATACCTTTGAAAAATCTTTAAAACCATAGGATCGGTGGCCAGTTGGGTTTGGTCCTCATTGTAAATACCACTGACTGGTGATCAGATCCTAACAGTGATGGGATAACTATGGGTGTAGAACATAATGGGCCTTTATTTATGACAATCAGAGCCAGTATACTTTAGCCCCTAGTTGGGAAGTGCAGTATTTGATACAGAGAGTTTGCCCTGATAAAATCCAGGAATTGTTGTGCATAGTATTTGTAGTAGTGTAAGTTTTCCTATTTTTAGATGGAGGAGGACTCAGGCTTGTTTAAGTATGCATTGATACACTGGAAAATATTAGGGTACAACCCAACACCCTAATAATGGGCAATTTCAACTACCCCACCATTAACTGGGAAAACTACTCATGGAACAAACTCTTTTGCTCAACGTTTTCTGAAATTCATAAATTCCAACGCCTTGGATCAAGTTATCCACACCCCCACCAGGGGCAGCAATATCCTAGACCTGGTCATTATCAGCACACCAGAGGTCAATTCCTCGTTGATCATATCCAACCACAAGATAATCACCCTAGACATCCACATCCCGCTCCCACCCCCCCATTAGGGAAACCACCATAGTAAATGTCTCCAAAGACAACTTCACACTTCTTAAGACAGAAGTGGCAAACTTCATGACACCCATGCCGAAGGACAATAGAGGTATGACTACTGAATCCTACATAAATGCATTTTATCAGCACTTACACAAGTGTATGGATCATGCTATCCCTAACAGAACCAAGATGCTATCCTTCAAAAAAAGGAAGCCAATCTGGTGATCCCCTGCCATAAACAAATTCTACAACAGAAGAAAGAAACTGTTGCAAAAAAGAGTAAAATCCCATGATTGGAGGAACTCCCTGATCAGCCTCAGTAAGAAGCTGAGATCCCTCATAAAATCCTTCAAAACTAATTACAAAAACAAAATTGCCACTGATTCTAAAGACATCCACAAAGCATTCTACAACTATGTCAAGAATCTCAATGGCAACACTCAGATCTGTTCTGAGTTACAGCACAATGACACTAAATATACAGAACCAACTGATATTGCCAAGATCCTGGCAGATAGGTTCAGTGCTAACTTTACCCCCCCCCCCCGCTCACCCCCTAAATAGCCCATCTCTATACCGGAAGAATGCAAAGTTCCTGTAATCATGGCTGCACAGGTAAAAAACACACTATCCAAAGCCAAGAACACAGCATCCAGACAACATCCCAGGCTGCGTTCTACACAAACTACAGAATGAACTGGCTCCCCACCTAAGCACCATATTCAATCATAGCCTCACCTAAGGCTTTGTGCCCACTAAATGGTGCACAGTGACAGTTATCCCACTCCACAAAGGGGAAGCCACCACAGACCCCAGGAACTACTGCCCCATTAGCCTAACATGCCTGGTCTGCAAGGCCAGGGAACGTATCACCAGTACTTTATTTATGTCAGTGTGTGGTTTTGTGAATTTTTGTGATATTAAAACGAAGGATTAATTTGCAGCCTGTTATTCCTTACGTATGCTTTGTGGAACATTCAAGTGATTGGTGGAGGACAGCCCTTTATGGTACAGCGACGGAGGTTTTTTCCCTATACTAAGGCCAGGGAACGTATCATCAAGGAACTTATAAACAAAGACATTATTAATCTCCAAATTCTGGACCCCACCCAGTTTGGGTTTGTAAAAGGCAGATCATGTCTCCTAAACCTGATAGACTTCTTTGAAGCAGTCACCAAAGCCATAGACGAGGGTAAGGTGGTTCACACAGCCTATCTAGATCTCGCCAAGGCTTTTGACACCATCCCCGACTTTGGAATTATAGATGAACTCACTAAACAAGGTATAAATCCCTATGTCACAAGATAGGTTGCCAACTGGCTCACTGACAGAACCCACACTGTGAAAGTAGCGTATTCCAAATCCGACTTCAGACCAGTGACAGGTGGAGTACCACAGGGTTCATTCCTGGGTCCTCTCCTGTTTGGTATCTACTTTTCTGAAGTATAGGCTAACACAGAAGGTCTTTGGCTAATGAAGTTCGCAGATGACTGCAAACTAGGAGCCATAACTGAAACTCCTAACGATGTGGACATCCTACAAAAGAGCCTCACTGAGACAGAGCCCTGGTGTCAAAGTCATGGCCTCAAGCTCAATGCCAAAAAGTGCATTGGCATCCCCTTTGGTAAAACTTTGTACCCATGAGCTACCACATAGGTGTAAGTCTACTTAACACCGAAAGTGTGATAAGTGACCTTAGGACACAGGTGGACAGTAGTCTCTCCTTTGATAATCACATCACCACAGTAGTCAGGAAATCCTTCTACGTGGCACACTTCATCACAAAAGGTTTCTCATCCAGGAAAAAAGAGGTCATTGTTCCCCTCTACTCATCACTCATTAGACCCATTATAGAGTAAAACGTCCCTTTTGGTATGTACCTCACAAGACATTTACAACAACTGGAAAGGTGGCAGAAATACCTCACAAATTGGATTACTGGCCTCAAACAGATGCCCTTACGCAGACCATCGCAAAAAACTCCAGCTTTACTCCGTCACATATTGCCTACTCAGAGGTGATCTCTGCCTAACATACAAAGCTATGTCAAACTCAGAGCTGTTGGACATGCTCCACTTAAAGAAATCTCAATACCTCTGAGCTACACACTCTAGGGACCTAAACCTTGTCACCACAATAACCAGAACATGCTGGAGGGATAGATGCCTGTCCCAGAGACTTTCCATACTCACGAACAAACTACCTATCTATATCAAACAAAACTCCTCATTAGCACTCTTCAAGAAAAATCTTGATGGTTGGATGGGAAACAGGAAATTCACCCCAGGGATCACTTCTGTGTCTCTGCTCAACAGGGGCACAAGAGAATAATTTTCTTGGGTGGCGAAAGCCAGGGTACTTTTTTGGCTAGGCTTATATAGACAATAGGTCCAATAGCCTAGTACCTACCTATGAACCTTCCTATGATGGCTATGGGTGCCATAAAGGGGGTCTGTAGTTGGTTGATATTTAATCTGAGATCTTAAGGTAGGGTTCTGTAACTGGCTAAGATATAGTTAGAGACCTTAAGATGGGGGTTCTGTAGCTGGTTAATATATAGTAAGAGAACCTATGGTAGGGTGTTCTGTAGTTGGCTAATATATAGTAAGAGATCTTAAGATAGGGGATTCTGTAGTTAGCTAATATATAGTAGGAGATCTTAAGATAGGGGATTATGTAGTTGGCTAATTAATATATAGTAAGAGATCTTAAGACGGGGGTTTATATTTGGTTAATATATAGTAGAAGATTATAAGATAGGGGGTTCTGCAGTTGGTTAATATATAGTAGGAGATCTTAAGACAGGGGATTCTGTAGTTGGTTAATATATAGTAGGAGATCCTAAGATGAGGGTTCTGTAGCTAGCTAATATTTAGTAAGATATCTTAAGATAGGGGGTTCTCTCATTGGCTAATATATAGTAAGAGATCTTAAGATAGGGAGTTCTGTAGTCGGTTAATATATAGTAGGAGATCTTAAGATAGGGGGATCTGTAACTGGCTAATATACAGTAAGAGATCTTAAGATGGGGGATTCTACAGTTGGTTAATATATAGTAAAAGATATTAAGATAGGGGGTTCTGCAGTTGGCTAATAGATAGTAAGAGATCTTAAGATAGGGGCTTCTGGTTAATATATAGAAGGAGATCTTAAGATAGGGGGTTCTGTAGTTGGCTAATATATAGTAAGAAAATTTAAGATTGAGGTTCTGTCGTTGGATAAGATCTGGTAAAAGATCTTAGTGACAGTAACTAGGATGTGTAGAAGCTTAAGGCCAGTGTCTCGCTGGCCGTAACTAGGATATGTAGAAGCTTAAGGCCAGTGTCTCGCTGTTCATGTCTTGAAGTAATGAGATTTTATAGGAATATGGACACAACACCACCTGCATTGCAGCTATTCCCAGAGTGGTAGGCATTGAGTCATGGTAGGGAAAGTGCATTATCACTGCATTAGAACCATGTCAGGATGATGCAGATATCAATATTTCTAAGATAAGAAAGGCTTGTAATAAGTGGAATGTCTTATTTAGGTTTCTAGCATTGACTAGTACTACCTTTATAAAGTCCAATTTTGTCTAACTAGGTTAGTAGACAGAGGAGATCAAAAATGCCTCGAAAGGCATTATGTTAGTGGAAAAAGCAATAAAAGTACAGAGGACAAAGATTCAGGTAGGAGTGACAACCATCTCTGCTAACATGCTGAGCTACAAAGTATTCACCTATGTTTCCTTTTATAACTAGTACTTTTCAGGATTACAAATCAGTAATTTTATTCTGCTCACCATCTGGGGTCATCAGGCACCATACTCTACTAACCTTATCTGCAGTAACACTAAAGCACAATGCAGCACAACATTACAACGGGAAATAAAACAATAGTATATAAAAATAACAATGCATAGTTGTAAACACCATTAATATCCACATAAATCAATCTCAAACAAAGAAATGTGATGCAGTTATAAATATTATTAATAATCACTACCAGTACATGGCATTAGACAACAGGCAAAATGTATATCGTCAGTCTGATTGGAGAACAAATATTCCCCATCAAGGTGTTAAAGTTAAGGTAAAGCCTGGTTAAAAAACAAGTCCACTACTTCATGACAACGCATTAAATTATATTGTCACACTTTAAGAGTGTTTCATGACACGTTAACTACCATGATGCATCTTGCCCTAGTCATTTCATATTTATTTAGGCCATATTTTAAATAAAAAGCATATCTTTTTAGTCAAATCGCAACAAATAAATTTAGAATTTTCTCTCAGTGAAGCCAACTAATGGCTCTTCCATAGACTTCAATGGATGCACCATTCTTTCTTTTATTTTTTTTTCTGCACCTGTGTAAAGTGCATCCATTAAAGACTATGGATGCATTTCACATTTTCACTGAGTTGATATCATTGAGGTTAAAGACCATCTTTAACTTTCAGTGGCATTGGTACAGTGAAAACAAATTTTGTGACTGGTGATTAAAGATAATGTTAGAAGAAAAACATTCGCCAATTGGGAAAATGTTACTTGGCACTTTATGCATCATATGGGATTGTGCTAATAGGTAAGTCATCGAATATGACAGTACACTTTAAGCTGCTGTGAAGCTCAGAAAAAAAAAAAAGAAATAACCATCATCTCTTAACACTCATTAAGTGCCGTTTAGAAAAAAAATGAACTAGCAAATGTAACTGCAGTAGTAGACACCAAAACTTGCTTGGGAGAGGAACCAAGAGACACAGAAAGACAGAGAGGAAAAGAGACAACAGTGAGCAAGTAAGAGAGAGAGAGCGAGTGAGCGTGCATAGCTCTTAACTTTCCACAAGAATTTGGAACTGGAGAGGTTTTTTTATCACTATGTATTATTGAGTAACTGTAATCCTCAGCAATGCATCAGAAAATACAGAAGGCATTTTAAGTATGTTCTGCAAAATCAGGGGAGGTTGGGCCTGGTGGGTGGTGGAGTTGAGATGCATTGCACTGCAGAATTTTTTAAAAAATTTTCATTCATTTGATCATGATGACAGGTGATGCATATTCAGTCAAGAAAGTGGCTGTAGTTGCTGAGCATATCTGTGTGTGTGCATATATATTTGTGTGTATGTGTGATCTCTGCCTCTGAGAGAGTATATCTGCATGACTTTGTGTGTGTATTTGTGTGTGTGTGTGTGTGTGCACGCGTGTGTGTTTGTGTGTGTGTGTGTGTGTGTGTGTGTGTGTGTGTGTGTGTGTGTGTGTGTGTGTGTGTGTGTGTGTGTGTGTGTGTGTGTGTGTGTGTGTGTGTGTGTGTGTGTGTGTGTGTGTTGAAATTAAATAGTTATGTAGTTTATACTTTGGTTGTAAAATACTTCCTCCAACAGCAATTACATATGCTACAACAACTTTGAAATATTAGATGGAGGAGCTATTCATTTTACATCGCTACTTGTAGCCACCAACATTACTTTTAAAAATTGTAATGTACAGCATACCAGTAATTATCAAAGAAATGCACTAATAAACACCACTAGAAAGATTAATAGCCACCTCTGGAACACTCATAGCAGTATTAACATACCTAACACTATACCTTTATCCCACTTTTTTCATCTGATATGCTCTACAGTCTGTATGCAGGTGACTTAAAAATGGGTAAACTGATTACACATGTTACAGATAGGGCATGTCTGCAAAATAACTTGACTATATTGACCATTTGGGCACAGGAGAATAATATGTTGATTAATCGAAAACTAAGCACCTAAGATCTGGGAATATAAAGTGAAAGGTGAATATTTAACACTGTTCAATATGCAGACAACACCACTATAATCTGTGCAGCCCCTACACTCAATCACCTCCTCTACCTAACACAAGAATGCTTCTCACTAGCCGAAACATGGTTTACCAATCACCAACTTATTCTTAATCCAACCAATACAAAATTACTCCTCTTCAGCTCTCATACATCCTTATCCCTAACAGACAACTTTGCCATCGCCTCCAACAACAAAACTGTTATTGCCCCATCCACCCACACCAAACTGCTAGGTGTAGAAATAGACAACCACCTCAGATTTGATTTGCACATTGCCCAAACCATAAAAAAAGTTCACAAAAATCTTGGACTGCTCTACCATAATAAACACTATCTCTCAAAGCAATAAAAAACAACAATAGCCAGGACACATCTGCTATCTACCTTGCTTTACACTTCCCCTGTGCTCACAAACCTTCGTAAAACGGACCTAAGCAAACTTGAATCCTGCTATAATAAGATAGCTAGATTTGCCACAGAATCACCTTACAAAACACATCACTGTGAATCTCTCAGCAAACTTAACTGGTTAGAACTCCGTCTGTCACTGCAATTAAATCAACTCTTACTAGCACACAAAATATTAAATCACTCAGACAAAATCCCAGCTCTTCAACATCTTATACATCCTCACGCCTCAACTAGAACCCTGAGCTATAGCACCCAAAATCATCTACAGGCCACCAAATCTAACAATGAGGCAGGAAAAGCTGTCTACAGCTACTCAACCTCTAAACTCTGGAACTCCTTCCCTACACACCTAATAACCAACAACACTACCACTCAATTTAAGAAACTCCTTAAAGTTCACTTCATGAACAACAGACTAAGCTCCTGTCTCACCACAGGATAAAAAACTTAGATTACAACTAACTCCCATATACCACAATAATAACTGTTATTCTCTCACCCTATCCATGGTCCAATCATGACCACATGCAATGAAATGCCTTTAACTCCCAAAAACCACTACCAAGTACATTTCCAATAAATCCAATGACCACTGAATGTATAGCTTGTCATATTTGGAATGTGCAATGTAATGTCTTATCTAATGATGTTCTTACTTACTTTGAGGGTGTGTAATATGCTGTCATTTCATTGGAATGTTAGTTTTACCTCTAAGGAAAAGTTAATTCAAAATCTGTACGATTGTGTGAATGTATGTTCTTGAGCTTTTCTCCCCAGGCCTCCACTGAAAATGGACCTGTGTCCAGTTGGACTTTCCCGGTTATCAAATGTAAAATAAAATAAAATAAATAAATAAATACAGCACACAGTGATTAAAATGGTAGATTAATTTAAGGACCTGGTTATATGAGTAGATCCAGCTATGAGTTTTTCTAATCATATCAACCAACTGGTTAATGACAGTTATAAAACTATAGGTTGCATAAAGAGATTGATAAAGTCTAGGAAATCATAAATGATAAACTTATTGTTTGTTAATTACATTAGACTCTACCTGCATATGGAATATTTTATTATTATTTATTTATTTATTTTACATTTGTTGACTGGGCTAGTCCAACTGGATATATGTCCATTTTCAGTAGAGGCCCGGGGAGAAAAGCTCCATAAAAAGACATGCACAAAAACAGAGCAGTTAACTACAATTGCAGGATACTTGAAGACAATAACATGTGTTCCATTTATTTTTTTTTGAGTGCAAGAAGAAGAAAATAGAAAGAGGATTTAAACAGGTGGGAAGATACCAAAGGAAAGTAATAAACAGGAACAGGAGAACAGGCCAGATAATAATAGAATTGGAAGAATTAGTATAAGGGTAATGACTAAAGATAAGGCAGAAATAAGGCCAATTCAGTTGTTCCTAGTTTCAATAAGTGAACATCTAATGTAGGGGCCTTACAGTGGCTGTGAAGAGAGATATAAGTGGTAGTAGCCTAGGGTAACAGTAAGAGATACTCTAGTCGGGGTTGGTACAGAGACATAGCCAGTGGGTTGTAAGGTATGACTTGAGTTTCTTTTTAAATAAAGAAGTAGAAGAAAGAGAAGTGACTGCACTAGGAAGTAGGTTCCAGCTTTTTCCCATAGTGTTAGAGAAAAGGGCTTTTCCTGCTTTATTGTTCAGTTTTTGGGTAGTTATGAGTGGCTTGTTTGCAGAGCGCACGTTTGTTAGATTTTTATATGGGCTGATTAGACTTGTGAGAATTGGTGTATTGCCTGGATAATACAGTATTTTATGGGAAATAACCAGTTGGTGAAAAAGAATTTGATTTTGCAATTCTAGCCAACCCAGTTGATTAAGATTTAGGCAGTGGTGGGTTCTAAATGGGAAGCTAGTAGCAAATCTGGCTATGTTGTTGTAAGACAGTGCCAGCTTGTTGAGGTTGTTTTTAGATAGGTTTGTATATATATATATATATATATATATATATATATATATATATATATATATATATATATAGGAGAGGCATAAAAGAGTGTTGAGATTAGGTGGGTGTGGGCAATGGTAGTTCTGGCATTGGGAGTAAGGAAGGGTTTAATTCTATAGAGAGAGCCATGTTTTTGGTTAACGGATTTTATTGTGGTATTGATGTGAGTATCATAGTTGAGGTTATGGTCAATAGTCACTCCTAAGAGTTTAGTGTTAGTATCAGGGAATATAACTGTACCATTTTTAGATTTAATAGTGAAGTGAAGTGGGGAGGATTTTTGTGTGGGAGTAAACAGCAGTAGTTTAGTCTTTTTAGGGTTAAGGAGGAAGCAACACTGTAAAAACATTCCTCTACAAGCTCAAAGACATTTTGGGTGAGGGACTGCAGTTCTGAGGGATTTGTAGCTGAGGATATTAGTGTGGTGTCATCTGCATATTGTTTGGATATAGCATGGGGGATACTAATTGATAGATCATTTATAAAGATGGAGAATAGAAGAAGACCCAAAATAGAACATTGGGGTACACCAAGGGAGACAGGAAGGAGGGAGGATAGAGTATTATCCCAAAGCACTGCCTGTAGCCTGTTGTCTAGGTAGGACTTGAACCACTGTAGGGCTTGAGCATCGAGGGAAAGGGACTTAGGTATATTCAGTAGTAGTTGATGGTTAACCACGTTGAATGCTTTTGAAAGATCTATAAAAATAGCAGAGGACAGGGTGTTATTATTACGTTATTTGTTAATGAGGTCAGAAAATGATAGTAGGGCAGTGGTTGTGCTATAGAAAGGTTGAAAGCCATGTTGAGAGCTAGCTAAAATGTTATTTTGGAGAAGGTGGTCTAGAAGTTGCCAGTGAATACATTTGTCAATAATTTTAGCTATGGAAGAGAGTAGAGCAATTGGACAAAAGTTGGAAAGTTCACTTGAGTTACCACCTTTGTGTAGGGGGGTTATATGAGAGACTTTCTAGATGGTAGGGATGGTGCCTTCAGTAATGGTTCTATTGATCAGGATAGAGATAGGGTAGCCAATAACTTTAGCTGCTATTTGAAGATACTTAGGTAAACGGTCACTAGAGGGGGTAGAGGATTTAAGTTTCTGAAGGAGGGTGCAGATAAGGGATGTAGGCACAGGTTGGAGTTGGAAAGTGGGTGGTGAGTTATTTGTGGGGGAAGACAGATTAGAGGATACAGGGGGTAAGGAGTTAGCTAGAGATTGGATAGCTTCAGTAAAGAAGGTGTTGAAGGACTCAGCAATTTGTTTGGGAGAGTGTTGTGTACCACCAGATGGGGTAGGTGTTCTAGAGTTGCCTGGATGTGGGAGTCTATTGGCACCTGACCAGAATTTCTGTGGGCTTTGTTGATTGGATTGTTGAAGGTGAAAGAAAAAAAAAATTGTCCTGAAGTATTGATGCCTTAGGTAAGTTTCTAAACTGTTTAAATTTTTAGATGATCAGATAGGTCTTTGGCGGTACGTCATTTGGCCCAAAATTTGTTTCTTAGTAGAATCTTTTGCTTAGATTTCTTTGTGAGCAACGGAGCAGTTTTGGTACTGTTTCTAAGGGTATGAGAGGGGGCATGGTAGTCCAAGATTTCTAGGAACGTACTGTTGAAGTATGCCACTGCTTTGTCTAGTTGGAGATGTTTTAAGGGTGACCAGTTGCACACGCTGAGTTCATTCTGGAAGTGTTCTGGGTTGAAATGTTTATTGCAACAAGTAGTTCTAAAAGTTATGGGGCTGGGAATATTACTCTTTTGTCGAATTATATAAGTAAGAGAGTGATCGCTGATGTCAGAAGGGAGGATGCCAGCCATATATGTTGTGGGTAGAGTATTTATTAGGATCCAATCAAGAGTGGTTTCTTTGTTGGTAGGTTTATGTATACGAGTAGGTGAGGTGATTGTTTGGGAGAAGCTATGAAGGTTAATGTGGTTAGATGGATTATTGGAGTTATAGGTATTCCAGTATATAATAAAGTCACCTAGGAGGATGGTTTCTTGTGGATAGTTAGTAGACAGCCAGCTAAGGATATTTTAGAGGGAGGTGATGTTGTTACCTGGAGGAGGATATGAGCATATAATGTAGCTGGACTTGCAAGTATTTAGTTGTAGCTTAGTGATAAGAATTTCAGTATTGGTATCACAAGGTGGGCGAGTATCAAGTTGAGTAATTTAGAGGCTTGCTTTGTATAATAAGGCTACGCCCCCACCCTTTTTGTTAATGCGATCCCTTCTTAAAATACTATATCCTGGAGGGGTAATTTCATTATCTTGGGTTATTGGTTTTAACCATGTTTCGGTTAGACAAAGTATGTTGAAGTCATGTATATCCAGTAGGGCATGAAGACCAGTCACTTTATTAGTTTTCTTCGTATATTTAAGTGAGCAATGAAGAGGGAGTTTGGAGGCCTTCTAGGTGTACAAATGGAAGAGGGAGAAGGTATTCCTGGGTTAGCAGGACTATTAGTGGTAGGGCCAGGATTAGCATGGATGTCACTATCGAGTAGGAGGTGAAGGTGCCATCTATATGTGTGAGTTAGAGTAAGATTCAATATGTTATGTGCTCTTTTGGATTGTTGGTGTTTATAGCTAATGTGAATGACTCTGTGATACTTTGGGAAGAGATAGTTAATTGTGGATGTGATGTTGCTGTGTTTTAGGGTGACTGATGGAGGTGGTAGGGAAGTATCTTTTGTGGCATACTGGAAGTTGGAGTAGCTAAGATGTTCATAGGCAGTTAGGATATAAGGAAGGAAAAGGAAGGGCAGAATTAAGAAAAGGAGTAGGGGTTTGAGATGAGTTGATATGAGAGAAATAGACATTATGCTGAGGACGTTGAGGGAGGAGAGTAAGTAGGTAGGAGTATAAAATGAAGAGGGGGTGAGTAGTAAGATGGAATGTGTTTAGTGTGGGATGGGATTGGATAGAGAATATATGAAGAAGGGGAGGAGGAATGTAGTAAGGTGCAGTACCTTAATGAGTTGTAGGCTAGGATTGGATGATGGGAAGGTGGGAGTGGCTAGACAGGTATACGGCTAGATGCACTGAGGGTGGGTGAGATTTGGGGGTAAGGTAGGGGAGTGGAGTTAGCCTGCAGGGGAAAGGAGCGGGAAGAGCCAAGGGAATCATAAAGAAACAATCTTGTGAAAACAATCAGATAAATGCTGACTGATGAGGTAAGTGTGGATAGAGAAAGGGTAAGGTGGTAATGGAGTGAAATGGTAGAATGAGGAGGTATGGTAGTTATGTGAGTTATAGAGAAAAATGAGGGACTTCAAAAAACAGTTTGGTAAAAATAGTTTCTTGAGAAATTCAAGCATGACTCAGTAGGTTAAATGTACAAAGATAGTATCAAGAGAAGGGTGCCATCTAGTGGACAAAAGCTATACAGGTACAATAGGTGTTGGAGGGGGGAAAAGGAGATCTAGGAGGAAGGGAGGGAAGATAGTGCAGTCAAGTGCAGAGATTACTGGAGGGGAAGGGATGGAGGTAGAGGAGCAGAGAAGAGTATGGTTGCAGGCTACCCTACTAGGGAAGGGTACTTTACACCTATAGTTTTAAGCAAATAACTTAGCATAGAGCAAAAACATACTTTCTTTTATCCTTGAGAGGATGAGTTCACGGAGAAGATAGCCTCTATTCCTTAACTTAGGAAGTGACAGCAGATTTTATTTTTAAATTAAGGATTCACAGTCATCAGGTGGGGCAGGTTCTCCAACCCTAATTCAGGACAGGCAGGTTAACTAGCTGGATACACAAATGAGAGAGAAGACAAAGCAGTAAGGAACACAGAGAGTAAACAGCAGTAGCAAAAATAAAGGTCATAGACAGAAAAAATATGAGACAAATTCACTTAAAAATCATATAAGCAATCAATGTCAGCTCAAAAAAACTCAATCAATAAACAGCTGTATCAATAAACAACAATAAGCAGCTGTATCTAAAAAGCTCAATGAATTAACAGCTGTAGTAAAAATAAAGGTCATTAGACAGATAAAATTATAAGAAAAATTGACTTAAAATTATACAAGCAATCAATGTCATAGAGGTATTTCATAAAATGAGCCTTTAGGTTGTAAATATCAATTACAACAGCAGTTCAGCAGGAGCTTGAGAAGTCAAAAACAGATGTACAACTTAGGTTAACTATAGCTAATATTGGTAATAACTGTAAAATGTTATGGGTGGAAGAATAAATGCAAATTAAGTGTCTTATATCAAATGTCTAAACTATAAGGACTCACACACAGAGAACGGGGCAGTACACGATAATAAGCACATATACACTTTAGCAAGGTCGGTTAGATTCTTACAGGAAGGTACTTGAGAAAGTAATTCACTACGTGGTTGTAGTACCACAGTGTAGGAAATGAGAGGAGATACTATATAATACTTAAACCACAAATATATATGGAGTAGAGAGGCACCTCCATTAAGTTATAAATAAAGCAGAAAACTCACAAAAACATGAATATCTTCTAGGGCTGATTTGGAGGAAATATCGATTGGGAGATGTAGCTGCCCCTGTACAATGCTGCGACAGCTCAAGAAACAAATCCAACAGATTACTATAGCGTGTGTTACATTAGCATAGTATTGCTTAAAAAAATGGCTTTATGGCTAACAATTAAGTAGGATATCATGCAGGCTGTCTTAAAGACAGAACGCTAATCTAAGAAGCCGTTATATGTAAAATGAAAGTGAAAATATGCTAGAGTGTATATATGGGACTTCCTGCAGGTAATTAAGTCAGCGTTCAACAGCTCCTCTACGAGAGTACCAGAATAATGACATGAAAACCTTATAAGAAAACAAACATGAGTAAATTGTAAGATGTATAGCAGAAATATCCCAAGGGCATTGGAAAAAGTACAGTGGAAATATACCAAGGGCATCCGTGGATGTGAAAATGTAAGTTATTATGAAAGACTAAAATATCTAAACTTATACAGTGTCTCATAAAGACATTTAAGAGTAGATCTTATTCGGGTATATAAGGCATTTAGAGACAACTACCTCTGGGAATGTTTGGGGTTATCAAAACAGTAGATAATCAGCAGACAAACAATGCAGAAGATTCTATAGGAATGAAAGGTGCACTCACTGTTGCTCTGAGAGAGTAGCTGATGTATGGAACAGAATACCAAATTATACTGAAGCAAGTAGTAATTTAGATATTTTAAGAACAGCCTGGATAATTATTATGGGAATAACTGTTTTTGCATATTGGCAGGCTAGCTGGGCATCATTGCCCATGCCTGAAATATTTGTATGTGTGTATATATACATATAGATCTACAGCTATACAACATATAGCACAGGGAAGTGAATACATTAATGACAATATAAATATCCCATAGTAGCAGATGCTATTTATAATCCCAGTTTAGTGACACAGTACAAGAGGAGCAAACACACAGACAGACAGACAGACACTAGAAACAGCATATAGCAGTAGACTTCTAGTAGTAGATGACATTAATATTAATCAGTAGTCAGCCAGAATAGGATAACATGATACACTTGTAGATTGTATTAATATCAGCTAAAGGTATGAGATAAAAGCCCCACAGCCCAGAACACAGTAAAGTGACATGACATTTGACATTATTACTGTTACTTCTACATATCATTTATACTGTAAACAATGAAATATGCTATGAATAACACATAATAGGCGACAGTAATAATGTCAGTTTATCTGCACATATCAAAGGAACTACAACTATACATTGATTATATTAACCACTAGTAGTAGATGCTATTAATAGATGCTAATAGATGTTAGTAAGAGGTGCCACAGAGCATCCTATAATAAGTGACACGGTACTTGGCACAATGAATTGCCACTACTGCCATGAGTGTTTTATGCCAACAACAAGTAGTGTCACATTGCAGTATTCCACTAATTAATAAACTACAAAAATCTGAAACACAACCATCACTTTGAAAGCTGCCAGTGAAATGATACTACATTTATTACTTTCCACGAGCTTTTATGAACAGTTGCATGTTGAACCCTTTAATATTTAATATTATTAGAGTATCTAAATTTTGAGAGTACTTATATTTATTTGTTGATACTGTGTGGGCCACTCTAGAATGCCTAGCCATCTTGGTGAAGTACTACCATTTGTATTAGTATTAATATTACACAGTATAATTGGACACCCTTGGTTAAGGGTCTTGGAGTAGCTGATTGGGGAGTGTCTGGTGGTGGTGATAACTACCTGGGCAGAAGGGAGCATAGGTAGTAAACCTGTGCCAGCTTTTCCCAGGTGTGTGTGTGTGTGTGTGTGTGTGTGTGTGTGTGTGTGTGTGTGTGTGTGTGTGTGTGTGTGTGTGTGTGTGAGACAGTTAATTGGGGCAGGGACACAAAGCACTGGGTTCACAGAGAGGGTACTGGAGGACTTGGCTTGGGCACTTGGCTGAGGAACTAAACCTACAGCTGTACCAATGGGGAGTCTTATTGTGAACCTGGAGGGAGACAGATATAGAGACATCCAGACCCCAGACTGAGTGTGTTCCCTGTGTGCTCTTAAGGGAAATTGTGCTTGATGCAGAGAGGTCTGCATCCGGAAATACTGAGTGTACCCATTTGTATTAAAAGTGCACGTCCCTCTCCAGTGTCAGTGGTGAGGATTCAGGCTCCTTGTTTACTGGACCAGTGTGGGGATGACACATATTAGTGGCCATCACATATAGGTAGCAGTGGTGGGCATCACATAAGGTTATTCCAAAGGTTTGGGAGATGCTGGATTATAAACCTATCCCTCCAGAATGCTATACTTACCTGTTGAAGAAGATTTATATCCATAGTTCTAGGACTGGTGGAGAAACTGGAGATTCATAGGTTCATAGGTTCATAGGTTGGTACTAGGCTATCAGCCCTAGGGCCTATACAAGCCTAGCCATAACAATTCCCTGGCTATTTCTTTCCACATTATTTACTTTCCTGGACCCCTGTCTAGCAGGGCGACTGACGTGATTCCTGGGGTGAATTTCCTTTCTCCCATCCAATCATCAAGGTTCCTCTTGAAGAGGTCCAAAGAGGCACTCTGCTTTACATGTATGGGCAATCTATTCCAGAGTCTGGGGAGTCTCTGGGTCAGGAACCTATCCCTCCAGCATGTTTTGTTTATTGTGATGACAAGGTTTAGATCCCTGGAGCGTGTAGCTCTGAGGGATTGGGATTTCTTTAAGTGTAGCATGTCCAACAGCTCTGGGTTTGACATGGCCTTGTATGTTAAGCAGAGATCGCCTCTGAGTAGACGATATGCGACAGAGTATAGCTGGAGTTTTTTAAGGCGGTCAGCGTAGGGCATCTGCTTTAGGCCTGTGATTCTTTTAGTTAGGTATTTCTGAGGCCTTTCCAGTTGTTGCAGATGTCTTGAGAGGTACATACCAAATGGGGCGTTGTATTCTGTAATGGGTCTAATGAGGGATGAGTACAGTGGGACAATATCCTCTTTTTTTCTGGATGAAAAGCCCTTCGTGATGAGGTGTGCCACATAGAAGGATTTCCTGACTGTTGTGGCGATGTGGTTATCGAAGGTGAGACCACTGTCCACCTGTGTCCCTAAGTCTCTTATCACACTTTCTGTGTTTAGTGTACTGCCACCTATATGGTAATTCATGGATACATGTTTTTTCCCAAAGGGGATAACAATACATTTCTTGGCATTGAGCTTGAGCCCATGGCTCTGGCACCAAGCATCTGTTTCTGTAAGGCCCTTTTGTAGAGTATCCGCATCATTTGGGGATTCAATAATGGCTCCCAGTTTGCAGTCATCTGCAAACTTTGTTATTCAGAGTCCCTTAGTGTTGACCTGTACTTCAGAGAAGTAGATGCCAAACAAGAGCGGCCCCAGGACTGAACCTTGAGGTACTCCACTTGTCACTTGTCTGGAGCTGGATTTGGAGTCGGCTACTTTTACAGTGTGGGTTCTATCAGTAAGCCATTTAGCAACCCATTGGGTGACATAGGGATTAATGCCCAACTTAGTAAGTTTATCTATGATTCCAGAGTGGGGGATGGTGTCAAAGGCCTTGGAAAGGTCTAGATAGGCTGTGTGGACCACCTTACCCTTGTCCTTAGCTCTGGAGACTGATTCAAAGAAGTCAATCAGGTTCAGGAGACAAGATCGGCCCTTCACAAACCCAAACTGGGTGGGGTCCAGTGTTTGAAGGTTGCCAATGTCTTTGTTTATAAGTTCCATGATAATACGCTCCATGGCCTTGCAGATAAGGCTTGTCAGACTGATGGGACGGTAGTTTCCGGGATCCAAGGTGGATCCCCCTTGTGGATTGGGATAACTGTAGCTCTGCGCCACTCAGTGGGCACGAAATCTGAGGTGAGGGTGAGATCTGGGACAAACTGGTCTCTTATGGTATGGTAAGTGAGACATAGAGAGAGAGCAAGAGAGAGAGAGAGAGAGAGAGAGAGAAAGAGAAAAAGAGACCCCTCCCCCACAAAAGTCTAGTTTAAGCCTGTCTTGATAGCTCAGGGACTTTAGGCCTGTGATCTGTTTGGATAAGAACCTTTGTAATTGTATGATATGTTTTGTGAGATGCATCCCAAAGGGGATAGTGCACTGATAACTGTTCTGATCAATAATGAGTGTAAAGAGTGAGTACCTCTTTAGACTTGGATAGTACTCTTCTGCCAAGTAGCTGTGCTAAATAAAAGGATGTACTGCCACATTATGGTCCAAAGAGAGGGAATTATCAAACCAAGTTCTTAGGTTCCTGACTACATTTTCAATTTGTAGTGGCATGCTGTCTTTACAGTTTGCTGAGGGTAGGGGATGTCTAGCAGAAGTGATGATACTTTGCTTTTAAGTTTTTAGTTTGAGTCCATTTTTAGAGCACTAGGGGTTCACTAAGGAGAGCTTATTCTGAAAGGGTTTGGCATCAGCAGATAACTTGACAACAACCTCCAGTTTGCAGTCATCTGAAACGTTGTTAGCTAGAGGTCTTGGCTCTCTGCTTTGGAGTTCTGAGAAGTAAATACCAAAAAGGAGAGGTCCTAGCATACTTTCTAATGAAGCATCTACAATGTACACTGTGTGGGTTGTGTCTTTCAACCAATTTCCTATCCATCTTACCAGATATGGGTAGATTTTTAAAGCATTTATTATCTATAGTGACTATTATTGAAGTCCTTGGCCAGGTCAAGATACATTGGGTGTACTGATGATGGTCACTGTCTTAACCCTTTTAAAGAAGTTTTCCAGATTCAAAAGACAGAATCTCCATTTCACAAAGCCAAGCTGTTGGTGGTCAAGTCTAATTAGATTTTTTGATATCTGATGTCATATGATGTGATATGATATGATATATCAAACATCACATGAAGGTTACTCCACACATTCATTGTTCTGATGCCTGTAAGGGAAGAACAAGTTTACAAACCTGCATTTGCCTTTCTTACAGGAAAAAAACTATCCCCCGGATTCATGAAGCTCGGCGCAAGGCCGGTGTAAGGCTTGCGCCAGCCGTGCTGCTTATATATGGAGTAGTAGCGCCATATGCATATTAATGAAGGCGTGCAGCCGCCACAGCCACGTGCATAGGAAACGTGCGCGAGTGCATGGGGTGTACCGAAGTTGCGGAGGGAGGTGTGTCAATGTCGGCTGTCGATGAGCAACCTAAACTGCTGAATAGTATAGTCCGCCTGCAGTAATACTCGCACCTATCACTGAAACGTATACAAAGCATGCAAGATAGTCCCTGCGAACAGAAAATGAAGAAGCAAACACAAATGCATGAAAGGGAATAACAGGTCCCTACCCTTGAACAAATGACAGAAAACCCGCGTGCCCGTGGTCCAATGTAGTGTTTATAGCTATACCATGTGGAAGTGAAACATATCATATGCTATGGTGCCGCCAGGAGGTATGCCCAGCCCAATGGAGAGGGTCACCAGCTGACCCATAATGTGAGGGAGGGTACATAGCTGTGCAGATGTGTCCATAACAAAATACACGAGGAGAAATGTAGATATATGTAGTGACTGTATGTCCGAATCATATCCCACAAGGGATGTAATAGTCACATATAAAAGGTATGTCTGTATCCCGCATAACAAATGTGATAGGGAATAGAATACACATGTAAACGAATCAGGAGCATAGAAACAGCTACAACAATAAGGACACATGTAGGCCGAAAGGAACAGTATGACCCGTACCATCAACTAAGAATACCACCTGTCCCACTTTGCGAGCGACAGTACCGCTGTGGCCAGATGTGTCCTGACACAAGCATGTAAACATGGCAAATGTGCAGAGATTATAGGACATAATTATCCCTCAGACGTCATGTAATAGTGGCATTAAACAGTTGTTCTCCACACGTATATTACATAAATGTCATAAGAAAAAGAATAAGCCACTGAAATGCTACAAGACTAAAGCTTAGATATAGGCAAGAGTTGTAAGTTCTATCTGCCGAACTGACCGTGAGTATGTGTCGGCGTGGAAAATGTGTTGTGTCCACCGCAAATGTTACATTGTGGCCAATTGAAAAGGTGGAAACAGTACCGTAGACTGTGGGGAGGCATTGTCCACAACAGTAGGATATGTGGAAGGAATAGCATGGACATCGGAAAAGGTGCCATCCCCCCAATGAGTACAACAGGTCTGCAAATCCCGGGAGTCATCGGTAGAAGCCAAACTAGTATGCGACACAGCCGAATGGGTAGTACCCGGGTATAACAACTAAGTAACGAAAGTGAAGTATGGGCGTGTACCTATGTGTGTGAAGTATAGCACATGGGAAGCAAGCATGGCAGGGTAGTCCACACAACCATAAAGGTACCCAACACCTGTAGGGCAGTCAATGTGCTACTCTGGCCATGTCATGGCCCAACAACAAAAGTAGTGAGCTATCGGATGTGAGTAATTTGCATGTGAGGGGTGGATGGGTAATGGTAAAACCCGCAAAGGCGATACTGTGTAGTATGCAGAAAAGGTGAACCAGAGGTATAGGAGGGGGCAGCGGGTGAAGTGGACATAAACACAAACACATGGAGAAACAGCTGCAAGACAAGCAGACAGGCCATAGTGTAGAACACAATCCGACAAACATATGTATCATGTAAATGTGTGATCAAAATGTATAGATATGTCACCGTCACATACCCACAGGTTGGTCCTGATGGAACTGGCCATAACAAATGCAACACACCTGGCTGCATAATGGGCTACCCAGCATACCTGCCACATCACACAACCCAGCCCCATAACAGAACGTCCACCAAATCCACCCATATGTAGCCCACTGGTCCGCTGCAGATACAGCTACACATACCGACCCCTACGCATATGTAGTAGGCATTGTCACCCTAGGCAGTGTCAGGATAGCAAACCATGTATTCCCTGCATGTTAAACCCCCTGCACATTTTTATAAAGCCAAAATACATTTTGATATCGTTTCTGTGTGGAATGGTCCAATTTCTGGAATATCCCTTACGGGATAACTAACCTGTGTAAATAGTAGAATGGGTATGACGACAAGATGTCCAATCCTGTACATATCTGGACACAAGTCAGAACATGAAGTACAGGTCCAAGACACTGTCCAGACCTGAGTGGTCATGCATAACCCAGTACCCAGGATAAAACACCTTCCCATGACGCACGTGTCTCCACACAAATATGCGGGAGAATATATCGCACACTCGCATAGTGGCAAACAGCAGAAGGGTGAGGAAGACACCCGACATTAACAGGAGGACCCTGATGAAGTGTGAGGGATACCTAGTGTGTGCTGGCGTGACCGACCATACCTGACAACCTGTGTGAGCTAGATATCTGGACAGAGCCGTGACTACAAGTGAGACAAAGGTACAACAGCAGGTACAATATGCAAAGATAGCTGTTAGAAGTTATTCATGTATGTGCAGTCTGAATACCCAGGAAGTCCACTGGGCGAAGAAGTGCCCAGTAACAGCGGAGGCCCGGGTAGAAAAGCTCCACAAGCAATACAAGGAAATAAAGGCTACATAATGTTAAAGGTAAAATACAAGAGTAAAAGGCATACAGTCAGGAAATACACATGCAACACAAGAGTAAAAGGCATACAGTCAGGAAATACACATGCATAACATGTGCATAATAAGTGCAAATCCAGAGTTTGTAGTGGCAATACAGTAATGTACAACAATGACATACTGGGAGTCAAGTGAGTGTCAGCTAAGTCTGGTTAAGCTGGAGGGTAGAGAGGAGCAGGAGTATGGAGAGCTCAGATGAGTGAGATCCGTAGAATGTATAACAGGTGCAAGCAGGAATATATCCATGTGGATGGATAAACATAAATATATCATAGAATGACAGTTTGCACAATGGCATTAATGTCCAGAGTATGAAGTCTGAAACTCAACTGTCTGCCAGCATGTCCCGACATCTGTCCCTAATGCCGAGCTACTGCTGTGCCAGAACACAACAGCGTATTACAGAGGTTCGTACCATATCACGCAACTGTCCAGATATTCGCAGAATGACCAGAGTGTTGGCTCTTAGTGTTGTGTGCCTCCGACAACCTGCATCTGTCCGGTAAATAGGTGTGGATTGACATCATGAAATAATGAGCATTAAGTATAGCACTCCACATCCCGCAGAAGAGGCATGACAATGCAAAACCTAGTATTCTATCAACGTTATAAGCTTGTAAGGAAACTAGTTAAAATGTGTCCCTCTTACTCTCCCCATCATGTAGGGTTTGCGCAGATTTGTTGCTAAAAGAGGTCAAGAGGTATGGTCCGTACATATGTACAGTAACAAGCCATGACATTTGTGTAATGTACAACTGCATACCTGTAGTCACAACATGTCCAAGAAAATAATCCCCGTATGAATGAATACAGGTAATAGTCAAATGTGAATGGGAACCCCCCCCCTCACCGTGGAGTATGGACCGTAACAACCCCACCCATAATATGTACAGCCAACAGAATAAGCTCCTGATAGGTGCCCAAACACATGTCTATAAATACAGGTAAAATGTTCATAATAGGGAGATGCTCCCTGTCCACATGCTTCATCTGACATTTGAACTCGGCCAGGGAAGTTCCGTTCACCAGGCGGACAAGCCCATACCCGGATCACTACATGAACACCCTGACAATCATAAACGTGTATGTGATACGACTATATGCCCTGGTGTTCTGCATATCCTTGGAGTGATTAACAATGCAGCTGGGGTCCACAGCAGTAGGCAATACGGAATGTGTAATATGTAGTACCGCGTTTCCCACAGCAGGGGAATGGATGCCTGTGTTGTAAGTGAAGCGGTGAGGCATATGTTGATGTAGCTAAGTACTATGGGTATGCATATCAATGAGGCAGAACAGCAACAGACTACTGTTTCCGGCATCCGTCCAATGTGAATGCAGTCCCGGTTGACCTACGACCACTGCAGATATCCCTGTAAAGTGTAATGAATGCGTTCGTGCTGTACACACAGTTAAATATGTAAAGGTGACCCGTGTGTTTCACACCAGTCCGTAAACCAGACTACAGATAAGTAAGTGTTATGGTCAGACGTATGAAAGGCCGCGCAAGCACACATTTATTAAACAGATGTAATCCACAACATGTAAATGCAAGTGCGCCTGTGCGTGTGTGATCTGCTCACAGCATAGTAAATGAATGCTGTTTCCCCCACGTTACATATACATGGCTCAAACCTGTTAATCCCGTAAAGTATGAAACTGGACAAAGGCATGCAAACTACCGGTACAAATAGGGACAAACCCCAGATATGTGCCAGAACAAACATAGAAAGTGGATAGAATAATGGGTGTGTCAGTAGCATGGATTCTCTGAAGGGTATGCAGTCATAACCTGAACTGCTTGCCAGTATTTCCCAACGTAAGTCTTTAATGAAATGCCACTACATTGCCAGATAGACACAAGGTTATGAAAAACACACCGAAGATAAAGAGGCAACCAGCTGTACATTCTGCGACAATCTGTACAGTGGAAAGGTATGGTATGGATATAGATATATGTGTATACACATAATCCACAGATGTAAACCAAAGCAAATTATGAAATGAGGACTGTACATGTATATATGTATACACAACAAACATATGTCCCGTAGGTATGACATATGTACATAAATAGGCCACGGCATAGCTAATATGAGTAGACAAACAGACATGCACGAAAGGTGAATAAACCGCTGCTTTCCAAACCATTGGCCAGAAAGTGACAGTCCAGCAAGTTCTACACTTTAAACATGCATATAGGTGTCCGTTACAGGACCCCAAAAATTGATCCATATGTAGTGTCAACCGTCATTGACGCAAAATAAGTGACCTCAGCAAATACGATATAACTGTACATGCAACAGTAGCAGGTGCAAGGGTAATGACATGTGTCGATAGAATGTATGACGTACAAACTGATATCCGGAGAGTGGGGAGTGCATATAAGTGTCTCCACACTTTAGTACCGCTCACATTAAACATGTGTAATGGGTACTGTGGAGGGGTGTCAGGTATGGGAATCATGGGTATGCAGAAATGGGCCTAGTTGTTGTTTGGCAGAGATTTATTAGGTCCGCCCCGTGGGAGTGATGTGGGTATAGCACATGCCTATATTCTCAATAATGGGGCAAACCATCCACTGGATATTGCGTAAACCATTGTGGGAATATGTAGGGCCCTATATCAGTGTCATGTAGGCGATTATCATGGATGGACATGCGTACGACCAAGATGGTAACCATGCCTGGCAAACTGTCAGAATAAGACAGCTGCACTAAGACATAGTACATGAAATACAAATAGGGACTATATTAGATATACCCCAGACAAAGTCAGAACGTTGATAGAATACTGGTGTAGCCAGGAATATGAATGTTATGAGTGTTACTAATCATGACATAGAAATGTCAGTCACTATTATCTAACCGCACAGTTCATAATGCCTTGCCAGTAATTTACCAGAAAGGCACATTACTATGACAAATGTAACAAGAGCAAAGGTCAAACGTCAGGGCGTTTACCCATAATGTGTACAGGTTAGTGGTATGAAGGTAACCTGTCCAAAATACATGTACAGAACTAGTGATACTAGGTGGACAGGTGAGAAGAAAGACGTCAGGACAAATGACAAAACATGTACAAGTCATACGCATGTACTCTGACAAATGTGAATGACAACGTATGCCCTGTGAAAGTCAATGTGGAAGGTTAATAGACTCAAAAGAAATGTGTCCCTCAGGGTGTCATGCAGTGTCACCGTTACAATGTCCAGTCCCCCATACTCGTACGTGAGCTCTGCCACTGACGGAAAGCGCAAATACACATATGATACATGATAGACTAATTAGTGTGGATAAGCAGCTGTTGGCCTGTGTGAGGAATACAACCCTCTGGGTGGGTGTGTCCTGCAATATAAATGTAATGGCATGTGGCCTGTGATGCCGCCATACAGTGTGTGTATTGGTGTCAGAAAGTTGATATCTTGTATCAGACACATACTCTGCAACTGTACAGATTTACGCAGAATGTGCAGAGTTCTGCCTCATATGTTTGGTGTGTTCCACGTAAAATCAGTACCATTCTGGCAAATTCCTGAGAACTGAAGTCATGAAATAATGACAAACATGTGAGTTTAAGACACCAAATCTGTCAGAAAAGTCATACTAATGCAAAACCTATTATTGTGTCAACTATCTATGTTTGTAAGAGCAATATGTAAATACTGCCCCTATGTGTCCCACTATCAGTTAAGGCTTTGTCCAGATGTTTGCTCTAGGAGGTGGAGTGGTATGATCAGAAACAGATACATGTGTGAGGAAACAGCATTATCGACTGCAAGATAACGAAGAAGGTATGAAAAGCGCTGCAGTAGGACGTTCAGTACTGTCCTCAGGTATGTGCTGACATGTCAAATGACACAGCAGTCTACATGAAGTACCTAAAGGACTGTCACCTTTACAAATGATGATAGTGGGACATACCCACAGCCATGCACACAGCACAAATAGACATACACACAGCAAAACTAGGCCATGATACATGAAGCCTCCGGCGTGTACGAGTAGAGTGAGAGTACATCAAGGATAGATGTCTGCCAAGCTATACAGCAAACGCCTGTAAGGGCGTGTAACACCGCCTGTAACACAAACGTTGCACGGACAATGTTGGGATTTGCAACATACCCCATTGGTATGTGAAAGCTATGCAAATATGCGATACATGAAACAGTCAGCTGTCCATGCAAGAGCAGAGTTATGGGCAGAATATATATATATATATATATATATATATATATATATATATATATATATATATATATATATATATATATATATATTTATATATATCTATATGTATATATATATATATATATATATATATATGTATATATTATATATATATATATATATATATACATATATATATATAGAGAGAGAGAGATACAGACATACACACACAGACACACAGACACACACACACACACACACACACACACACACACACACACACACACGTGGCAGGGTTGTGAGCAGAACACGAACGTAACCACTATACCACACAACAGCATTACGCAGTGACAGAATGTGCAACTGTGAGTAGTATATCACGGAAATCACACAGGCGTATGTCTAGCCTATAGACAGCAGCATAAAAGGCAAAGACGCCGCACAGATGTTATGGTGAGTGAATACTGTAAAAGCAATGTACTGTTGTCATGCAGCTGGAAACACACACACACACACTTGGCAGGGCTGGGAATCGAACTTACACCTAACTACCCTATCACACTACAGCATGACGCATTTACAGAACGTGCTACTGAGATTACTAAACACAGCAGTCCCACAGGCATCCTTCTAGGTGCGTGTCGACATCCGCAAAGGCAAAGACGTCAGCAGGATATATCTGTGGTGTGAAGCGTCTAAAAGCATAACCTGCGTCCCCAAGTGGACGGGTGCATGCGCACACACGCACACTTGGCAGGGCTGGGAATCGAACTTACACCTAACTACCCTATCACACTACAGCATGACACATTTACAGAATGCGCTACCGAGATTACTAAACACAGCAGACCCACAGGCATTCTTCTAGGTGCGTGTCAACATCCGCAAAGGCAAAGACGTCAGCAGGATATATCTGTGGTGTGAAGCGTCTAAAAGCATAACCTGAGTCCACAGGTGGACGGGAGCATGCGCGCACACACACACACACACACACACACACACACACACACACACACACACACTTGGCAGGGCTGGGAATCGAACTTACACCTAACTACCCTATCACAATACAGCATGACGCATTTACAGAACGCGCTACCGAGATTACTAAACACAGCAGACCCACAGGCATTCTTCTAGGTGCGTGTCAACATCCGCAAAGGCAAAGATGTCAGCAGGATATATCTGTGGTGCAAAGCATCTAAAAGCATAACCTGAGGCCCAGGCGGACGGGAGCATGCGCACATACACACACACACACACACACACACACACACACACACACACACACACACACACACACACACACACACACACACACACCTGGCAGGGCTGGGAATCGAACTTACACCTTACACCTAACTACCCTATCACACTACAGCATGACGCATTTACAGAACGCACTACCGAGATTACTAAACACAGCAGTCCCACAAGCATCCTTCTAGGTGCGTGTCAACATCCGCAAAGGCAAAGATGTCAGCAGGATATATCTATGGTGTGAAGCGTCTAAAAGCATAACCTGAGTCCCCAGGCAGACGGGAGCATGCGCACACACACACACACACACACACACACACACACACACACACACACACACACACACACACACACACACACACACACACACTTGGCAGGGCTGGGAATTGAACTTACACCTAATTACCCTATCACACTACAGCATGACGCATTTACAGAATGTGCTATCGAGGTTACTAAACACAGCAGACCCACAGGCATTCTTCTAGGTGCGTGCCAACATCCGCAAAGGCAAAGACGTCAGCAGGATATATCTGTGGTGTGAAGCGTCTAAAAGCATAACCTGAGTCCCCAGGTGGACGGGAGCATGCACACACACACACACACACACACACACACACACACACACACACACACACACACACACACACACACACACACTTGGCAGGGCTGGGTATCGAACTTACACCTAACTACCCAATCACACTACAGCATGACCCATTTACAGAATGCGCTACCAAGATTACTAAACACAGCAGTCCCACAGGCATTCTTCTAGGTGCGTGTCAACATCCACAAATGCCAGGATGCCGGCAGGGATTGTATAGAGACTGTACAATCAGACATAGTACTTTCCCATGGTAGACGTATACAACCACATGGCAGTGGTGTACTCGGGGCAACTATACATGTATGGAGCACTACAACAACAATACATAGACACAGTACGCACCACAGACAGTACACCCTTCCAGATAGTCACCCAGTGTGTACTCGGTAGGCATCCATCCTGAAGTTGAAGACAGAAATCCGTTGCCTGGATGACCACCTTGGCAATACAGGATGTCAACGGCCATGCCCATGCACAGAGGGACATCACCGACACAAGGAGTCACTGGCCATGGCCACACACCTGGTAATATACGTCAGTTCGGACTGTACTGTGTGTCGATCTACACAACGGCGTACTGGGCATGCTCACCCACTTAGCTGTTGCAAAGGGCCATCTTGCATGCAGATGGAGTGTAAACACGGAAGGTCTCAGTTTGGACTGTACCGTGTGTCCATCTACACAACAGCGTACTGGGCATGCTCACACACTTAGCTGTTGCAAAGGGCCGTCTTGCATGCAGATGGAGTGTAAACGCGGAAGGTCTCAGATTGGACTGTACTGTGTGTCCATCTACACAACTGCGTACATGGACTGTACTGTGTGTCCACCTACACAACAGCATACTGGGCATGCTCACACACTTAGCTGTTGCAAAGGCCTGTCATGCATGCAGATGGAGTGTACACACAGAAGGGCACAGTACAGAAGGCCACAGTAAGGTATAACTGTCCTCACGCACAGGGCGGTCACACATGCAGTGACCTGTACACACACAGCTGCCATCACAGCTGCCACAGATGCAGGTCACACACGTACACACTGCAGTGTACACTGTAGCTGTCAAGTCATCACCATGTTGTCGGTGCAGCACTACACAGCCTTACAGTACCACAACACCATGTGACACATGACCACTGGGCTGTACAGAGGTGTACACCAGCTGTGCAGAGTACACATGTACCAACAGGGATCCAACAAGTGTTATGCATTGCAATGATACCAGTATACATGAACAGGTCAGCTCAAGACATACCACGGCCCTTACACAGCTGTGACACATGACTGTTGCTGTACACCAATGAATACACGTCTGGATATGTCATACATGTGATTGTGTGGATGTGTGCATGGACTGCACAAACAACACATACATACATAGCCTTTGATGTACCTCATGCATAACAGTGGCCTAATCTATGCTACACACGCAAATGGAAGGTGGGTCCATGTCTGTTGAATGCTCACACTACAGGGGGTAGCAATGTTGACCAGGACACATACCCTTGTACTAGTCACCTGTGACACCCATGATATCATACCACAGTCCATGTGTTATGTATGTCAACACACATGTCCAACAATAGCAATGCATACAAACATGGCAACAGGAGACACATGTGACATCTGTACTGTGCATGCAGCAACCATGCATGTGCAGTGGCCGATGTCCGTAACATAGTTGCACCTAACTACGACATGCAGTCGCAATGCAGACCCATCATTGACACCTGTATATGGTGACATACAAACAGCACATATGGAGGGATGTGTGTACATAAAGTGGTGAACCACCTGTGTAGATGTATGTGTGCAGCGGGTGGCTCACAGTTGTCACACACCATCCTATCATGCCATGTGCAAACAGTACGCTATGTCACTGTTACGTGACGGTGCTGACATATTGCATACACAGCGGTCAGGTGTTACCAACTATATGTCATATGGCATCTGTAACACCTACAACCTCCCGTGTGCATATAGCAGCACATTTGCCAGATATAGCATTGGTACACATAATGCAATCAATACCGCTGCATGTCTATCAAACGTGTCATCATATGGCAGGTGTATCATACCCAGCACGGCCATGTGTGCCCGAATGTGTGACCAGAGATGCCACATATTGCAGGGAATATGTCCCAGTTGTTACACATCCCTGTACACCGTTGTAGAGATCTGTACATACATCAGTGTGGGAAGCATGACGTCGGCCGGTGTGGTGCATCACACATGTCGGCTGTCCGTATACACGTGTGGTCACCACAGTGTGTGTGTGTCTGTATGTATGTCTGGTGCTTGGTGTGAGGGTGTATGCTAATATACAGTGAGAAATGATCACTAACCCCACGTGGTGACTAACCCGTAATGGTGATGCAGTGCACTACCCTGTTGATGCCATAGGTCCCAGCCATACTGGCTACCTGTGCATGTTCCTTCTCTGTGACACGTCGTGTGGGTGCATAGTACTGTGAGGGTGATGACCACATAGGCAAGGGTCCCCACCTGAACACTATGGGGTGTGTGTTATAGTGGTGTACACCCCGTGAATGTGGCCATGTTCCCGTACTGTTACAGGGTCCTACTGCTGCACAGTGTGGCCTCCAGCTACCAAGTGACACCTCACATCATCATTGGCCAGACCACTGTGTACAACCACTGCACCATGTCACCATACCTGTAATGTGTCCTGCTATGTATGTCACCTCTCTGTCCAGTGTAGCCTGTGGCACTGACCACATGCGTCAGGTGCAGTATATGTGCGGACATCTGTGTCATGTTGGTGTTTCCAACAGTCAGGTTGAGGGTACATGTAGCATGCTGATATTGCCAGACGTGCCTGTGAGTAATCCACAGTTAAACGTGGGGGACTGCAAACACTGCTACCTGTAGGCACATGCAAGTACACCATAGGAGGGAACCAGGGTATCAAAACCAACATGGTGCTACAGATGTAACCGGAACACATACCGTGAACACATCACAATGCATGCTGCACCTGCACTACATGGTATGACCGGTGCATGTTGACAGTACATAACCTATGTCACATACACATCTCTCAGTATTCACACACAACCACTGCAACATACACATCCCTCACTATGCATACACAGGTAATATTAAATACACCTCTCACTATTCTGTTCACCCTGTGCATCAGAATATTTGTGCATAACCCTGCACCGATGGTGTGGATGACAGGGATGCGGCACAGGCTTCATCATATGCACAGGGTGATATGTTTGCCAGGGGCATAGGCTGCACCAATGGATAACATCATGTGTGTGTGTAAGGGCCGGTGAGTTGATTGGACATGTCTGTTCAGAATGCATGTGGATGTTGTGGAGCCCTACAGTTGTGTTTGCTGTGTGCATGTATGTGTGTACACAGTTCTGCCATTTGTGAGGCCTACACGGGGTATAATTCACAGCCCCAGATTGTACAGACCAGGTTGTACAGCTCACTGTGTCCGTCCACGGCCACGTGACCTGTGCCTGCCTGGGGTTGCATGGGCACTACCAGGTGAAGGTACAGAGTGGCTACTGTCTGACAACACATGTCCGCTGGAACCGTATCCCCGCTGAGAACATCCAGGGCCACATCCATGTGGCCTGCTGTGTCCTGGTGTTGACAGCGCAGCACCAGCTGCACTGCTACTGCTACCGGCATTATGGGAGCAGGCATATGAGGTGGCACGCTCACGTCGGCCTACACTAGGTGGTGTTGCTGGCCTACGTCCACGTGGCATATGCCTCACTCCTACCAGATGTTCCAGCACAGACAGCTCCCGCTCGCGGATTGCCATGCCTCGGTCAAGGATTCCGACCATTTCACCCAATTGCCTATCCAGAACATCAGCAATCTGCTGTTGAGCATTTGCCAATGCCTGGATGTTGTCATTTAGGGTATGGATAGCAGCCCTCTGCAGCCTCTGCCCTTCTCTGTTCTGCCGTTCAGCATGTGCCTGTGCTGCCATTACAGTCTGGAACATGCGTCTGGTGATACCAGCTGCTTCGCTCTGTCCTGCAGGTGCATGTCTGCCAGAGGTCCTCCTACGAGCAGCACTGGCCACATGCCTGTGTGGCACATCTGCAGTCATTACACTGACACCATGGTGTGTAGACACACCTTCTGTAGCCACCACATGTTCCTGTTCCATGCTAACCGACGCTGACTGTCCTTCCTCTATGGCCACTGGTGATGCGGTATGTGTTGGCAGCAGAACTGTGTGCGGGGAAGAGGGGGGCATAGCTGGGATGGTAACCATTGATACAGATTCAGCCCCTGACAACCCTGCCTGTACCTCATGCATATGTTCATCACCACTAGTATCTGTGGGGACACTAACATCAGATGGACCGCAGGAGGGTAACGCACCTACATCACCTGTGAATGCAAAGAAATACTGTAAAGTACAATAGACACAGACACAGACACACACACACACACACACACACACACACACACACACACACACACACACACACAGATACACACACACAGGCACAGACACACACACACATACAGACACACACACACACACACACACACACACACAAACACGCAGACACACACACACACACACACACACACACACACACACACACACACACACACACACACACACACACACAGACACACACACACAGACACACACACACACACACACAGACACACACACACACAGACACATACACACACAAACACAGACACACACACACACACACACACACACAGACACACACAGACACACCATGCATGTGATTTGTCAGATGGCATGCAGCATGCCTGTGATACAGCAGAGGGCATATAGCTCAGACATTAATAGTGTTAGTAAGAATACCTCCCTGGGGTGCATACTACAGCAAGCAGATCTCATATCAGTAGCCATGCAGTTCACACAATCATGGTAGTATGCATGCATCCCCATGATACACCATGTGGCCCAGAACAGGATAACAGTACACATGGCTGACGTGACCTTGACATGTAATCTGCTGACATGTGCATTAACATGCATACATGTCTGACACAATGGTGTCCTGACACATGTACAGCATCATAATGGGCTTCACATTGCAGTGTTGTGTGTCTGCCCTACAGATAGAATGCATGTTTAGCAAAAGTGCATGAGCATGGGAGGGTAGTGTGAGCTGTCTACATTGCTATACAGTGTGAAGTACAGACACTGTGCCATTGCATGGCATCATGAGGCATCTATGTTGCTGTAGAATGCATAATATGTACACATTGCATAGCCATAACTGCAACACAGTCGTGATGTTCAACAGATCGTATATGGTAGACTTCAGTGACACCTCCAGTAGCTGTGCACAGGCTTTTAGGATGTCCAGGGTACCACATCAACTGTATAATCGGTCAACTAAGGCTATAATTGGACCATGTGTGGACAATGTGCAACATGGTGTATACACATCCCATGTACTGTGTGGCTACATGTCTCTGGCCACCCCCCACGACCATGTGTGCACATGTGTTGGCCAAATGTGTGTGATGGCCATCTATCTCACATGTCTGTGTTGTCCCATATGACATACACCCATAGATGTCAGATATGTCGCAATCCACATGGCTATGCAGACAACGGGTTGTATGTTTGGTATGTGGGGTATAGGTCATGCGATAGTGTGACAATATTGCAGACAGAACACTACGTGTCTGGGACATGTCAGGTGGCACATCACAATGTGTGCACCCAATGCAGAGGCATATGACACAATGGTGACACCTGTGGGCTGCCCATATCACAGCTCACTGTGTGGTACTGTGTGCATACCACACATGTTATTCCAATGCATACTACATATGCCTCCATTGTAGAACACCTCCACCGTTGTATGCACAGCTGACCACACATGTCGCAATGACAAGTACTGTGGTTTCAAGTGGGTGTATCATTTTGTTTGTATATATTGCACATGGGTGGCCTGTGTGAATGATGGGTGATGCGACCTGCATATCGTGACTAGAACAAACATCAGGTGTGCAAGTGTTAACTGGCCACATGGCAAATAGATCTACACTGTAACATGCCTGATACTGATGACAGTCTCACCTGCAACAGACTCATGTCTGTGCGGCATGCCAGAGGTACCTGTATAGGGGTGACACAGCAGTATGAACATTATCCATGACTTTATGACAGCCACAGGTTGCACTGTGCATGTGAACACATTCACCTGTGTAATAGCATATAGTATGCACATGTGTGCATACACAGCGTAGCATACTGTAGTATGCAGCATGTGTGTCCACATACCTTGCATATGTTGTTACTTTACATAATGTACAGTGACACATGCAACTAAATGGGATATAATAGCCATATGTGCAGTACTGACTTACCAGGCAACTCCAGGCTCATTGGTTGGGGGACACCCACCTCCACGATGGCAGTTAGTGTTTGTGGATGCTGTTCCCTGGGTGTCCCCAGACTGGCCAGTAGCTCCTCGGTGTGTGTGAGTGGGGGCTGGGTTGGTGGCCCACCACCTGTTCCACCTTGTTCCCTGGTGATTGCAGTGACACGCTGTTTTGCATGTCATATCAAGTCCATGCAGTGACTGCGCACCTGCTGGCAGGTGCGGTTATGGCCACCCACATCGTTCACCCTCCTGCGTAGATCCTGCCACAGGTCATCCCTCTGCTGGGCATGCTGTGGCACATGGCTGAACAACAAGTCATAGTTGTCATGGAGCTGTGGGATGAGGACATCATCCTCCTGGCGGCTGTATGCTGGGAGGCATGTATGGGGCATTATCTGTAAGACATAATGATGGTGACAGGTCACAGTTTCAGAGATGTACAGAGATACTGCTGCACATACATTTCTATGACATCTACTACATCTGCACAGTTATCTTTGCAAAGCATTATGACACTGACATGACTGACGTGTTTGTGTCACACACATATCACACCCATTATGCATTGGATATCATCACCATATATGTGTGTCACCTCATTACAGTGTTCATACTCCATGTAAATGCTGTCTTGCTGTGGGCATGTCTATTTGCCTGCACTTGTGTTCTTACCAATCTGCACATGCCTGGATGTGTCCACGGTAATGCTGTTGACCTGGATGCTGTGTATATGTCACATATCAACACAGACACATCCGTAATGGACTTGAGCAGTGACAATGCACACATACGCATGGACACCTGTACATGCATGTATTTTGCCATATACATCTACACATCACTGTACAACTGTTCAACATCCTGCCACGGATCACCTGTATTGCACATGTGATAGACATGGGACAATGGCTAGTCAGACGACATTCACAGGGATGGTTATCAACCATAGCATGTGCGGACACAGTTTCCAAGCTGTAACAGACAGTCATTATGCCACCGCAAGGTGCATCAGTGCCACATTACTGATCCAGTCAGTTGATAGTACATCTACCATGCACCCATCATGCCATGTATGACTGGGATGACATGTGCAGCTTTGATGGACAGGGTTGCATGCTATGGCAGGAGTATGTCACATATATGGCACAGGGATCTGTCCAGCCTGTGGCGATCCTAGTATTAGGACGGTGGCTGTCCATGACATATGTCTTATAGATCAGGATATGGACATGTAGCATGTCCATCATCATGGTGTAGCAAATGTCTTTCTGCAAGGTAGACAGCATGCTGTATAGTGGAGGTGAGGATTGTAAAGGCTGGTATCACACATCCATGCATAGCCATTACCCCTTAAAGGTGGTATGTGATCCAATATTGGTCACCATAGTGCTGTATATGCCTGTCCAGTGATCTCCGTGCTCATGGATAGCACCCTGACATGACATGGGTACCTCATATGACTACATAAGGGGCCTGGAGATGTAACCAAGTCAGGGGGTGCACTGCACAGCACCATCCCTTACACAGTGTCCATAATGTTGACCACAGCCTAGGTAGTAGTTTATGGGTACAGGGATGTTCACCTAGCGGTGACAATGCTGGTATCATCCATCAGACTGTGCACATATGTCACACACCTCACCCACACAGCCCATTCTGTATGTTGTTCACAACACTGACACAGCTATACTGATAGGTCATGGCCATTCACAGCCTTACATACAGAGATGCCTAACATTTGTCTGTGTGGTATGGGCTACAATGAGGGTGGGGTACAACACATTAACCCTGTTCTACTGTAGCTGGCACTGGTGTGATGTGCACATGTCACTGTTGCACCTTTTGTAGTTGTGAGTCTGTCAACAGGCCACTGGTGGAACACTCCTGTGACATACAACGGTATTTGTAATCAAACATCCGTGCTGTCTTGTACATCTGTACTGCTAACATCTACAGTGATAATGGTTCATGGACATGCACACCATACTCAGCAGGGATATAGTGCGGTGCCACCCAAAATGACTGTCATCACCACTTGTGGGTTGATATTATCCAACACCTTATCTGTATTGTATGGTCATGCTAGGCACTTGTTCAGAACTTGTGAGCATGTCATGAGCTACTGATTACTATAGCACCCATTCCACACCATTTCCCACAGGTACACTGGCTGTCCTACACTTCCCAGCTTGCTTATGGTACAACAGCTTTTGTACACATGTAACGCACATATCCTGTGGGACATGGTTGCATATACAGGCATGTCCAACTGTCACGTACCAGTGCTACTGCCTGTCTATATGAGGGATATGTCATACATGTGGCAATAGAGCAATCGTGTCATGTACACATTCAATGCTCACCTCCCAACATACGACACTACAGCCTGTGGGGGATGCACTTCTACAGCCGTGCTGGGGGCATAGCTCTCAAGTGTACCTCATTACGAGGAACGTACCTCATTTGGGGTCTTAAAAGGTGCATGTTCCTCAAGGTTCCACATTGAAAGGGTCTGTCACACATTCATTGTTGGAAATTGTTTACCTGCTAGCCATGGCTAAATAGATGGGAATCATATTAATTCATTAGAATATATTTTTTATACGTAAAACCAGCCTATTTTAGCCATCATATGCCCTTCCTAGTTGAAGCTGTTAGTAAGCCAGTTGTAAGTGTTCCACGTTTTGCCCATTTGTCACACATTATGAGGGCTAATGTTCCTCATTTTGGGGACATGAGGTTGACAGCTATGGCTGGGGGTAATGCTGTCACCAACCCTGACTGCACCTGACAGTCATTTGGGGATGTGTAACATTTGCAATGCACCCCACCCATCACATAGTCTCACATGATCTACACCACTGGCCACACCTACGAGGACAACTTGTGCAGTACGTCTCCATACTCAGTGTAGGCACCAGAGGTAGACCCCATCATGGAAGACAACATCACCAACTTATAGCCCACAGACTCATGTGTGCCCATCACATACAGCCAATAGGGAGTTATAACATTCACCACACACCAGTCATAGGTGACTCTGTAGGGAGTCACACTGCAGTTCCACACAGCAGGCTACACAAGGCGATAGTCACTTACATCTTGCTGTCGGGTAACTGCTTCTGCAACATAACCTATGCACCCATGCCACACCTCACCAGGTACGATGTGACTGTCATTTTCCATGTTAGTGTGACTGCCCTGTGATGCCACTTCACAGACTACGTGTGCAGGGACATGCAATAGCTCACCAGTCTTATAGCCCTGAGGGTGTGGGCCAAGCCCTGGGGAGCGTTTTACATTTGTCTGGACACGATACCACTGTACAATGACCAACTGTGTCACTTCAACAGTTGCATATGCTCCAATTGTCATTCCACAGGCATCTGGTATCTGTCCGCGTTGAGTGACCTGGTCAAACACAATGCTGTGGCACAGATGACTTGCACCTGTCATCCCTGGGAGTACAGCTCACATGTAAGGCTCTTGCTGCTTCTATACTGCCTGTCTTGCACAGTTTCCAATAACTGTCACCGGCAGAACGGCAACTGGCAAGCACGACATGGGGTCATGTGACACAATGCTTGCGTCTTCCTCTGTGATGCACGCAGGCAAGGCACACCTTATAATGCACCACTCAAACATCTCTGCAGTGACTGGGACCTGCCTCTAGGCTCTGCAGAGCACACCTGCAATGACAGGTTATAGACAGACCATAACTTTCAGGCACATACCTGGACCGGCACACCCACAGCTGAGGGGTTCCCATATCCCACTATGTTGTGTACACATCCTGGCTAGTTACTTAGCACAATGCATCAGAGGTGCTCCATGTGCAACTAACTGTGTCCGGGACCGCTATACACATTGTAACAAGCTACAGAGTCAACATCTTACCCCACGGTTAACATACCTTATTTGTTGGTATATTGGACAGTGGGCCTCAGACAGCTACTACTGATGTGTGACTGACACTACCCCACACTTAACTGGGATAGCCACTCATGTACCGACACATCCATGAGTCATAACCTCCGCTCTGCTGGATCAACCCATACACACCACCTCCAAGACCTACATTAACCTTGACATGAACACTACCACCATGTGACTGGTGTTACACACCTGGGGTTATCCCCTCATTGGTGGATTCCGAACATATGCTAATCAACCTTGTTAGCTACATCCTGGCACCACACCCATTACAGCATGCACAGTACATGAGTACTACAACACCTACTACAGACGTCTGCTGACAGCGGTTGTTAACGTCATGACACCCGTGCAGATGGACAATGCACATACAAATGCTGACACATACCCCAGTGCACTTCATTAGCAGGTACACAACTGCATGGATCATGCTATTCCACACAGAGCCATGATGGTACACACCAGATAACAGACGCCACTCCGGTGGTCATGTTCTATGGACATATGATGTACAACAACAGGTGTAGGCTGTTGCACAGTGGTGTACATTCCCATGGGTGGGGTGGCTCACTGGTCAGCCGTGGTAGGGCCACAGGGTCCCTCATCACATACTCCAAGACTAACTACGTAAACATGACTGCGACACATTCTGGGGTGTACCACCAGGCATTATGGTGGTATGTCAGTAGTCAATGGCAACACCCACATCTGCTGTCACATACAACAGTCCCTCAGGAACATTACAGTCCCAGGTGATGTTGGCAACATGCTGGAGGATGGATTCAATGATAACATTACACCCTCTCACTCACTACAGGGCCACAATCCATACAGGAACATTGTGGTGTCCCTGTGGTCACACCTACACAGTACTGACCTGCACTGTATATGTCCTGGGGCACTGACCCCATGTCACCTTCCAACGTCCCAGGCTGTGATGTCCACCAACCTCTGAATGACATGTCTCCCCACTAGGCCACCATATTCAGTAATAGCCTTGTTTCAGACATTGTAGCCCCTGAATGGCACACAGCAGGATTTATCACACTACACACAGGTGGCACCACAATGCACGAGTGGGACTATACTCCTACACACCTGACTGGACTGTTCTGCATGGCTGTGGGGCACATCATCAAGGACGTCATTCACAGAGACATTGTTGGGCTCCCGTCCTTTGCTGCCACCCGGGTTGGGCTTGTTAGGGCCAGAGCATGGCCCCTACACATGTTGGACTCCTTTCATACAGTTACCAGGGCAGTTGCTGATGGTAAGGGAATCCACACATCCTACATTGTCCTCTCATTGCCTTTCAGCTCCATTCCCCATTCTGGTATTGACAACATACACATCCACCTGCACATCGTACCCTATGTCTCAGGATGTTATGCAATGTGGCTCATGGACAGGACACACACAGTGAAGCCAGCATACCATAGTACCTACTACATGTCAGGTACATTTGGCATACCACAGTCCTCAGTCATAGGGCCCCTCATGTTCAGTATATGCTTCCCTGCAGTACAGGCTAGCAGAGGGGACTTTCCCTGCCTAGCTTTCAAACCCCTGCATACAAAGCACCATGATTGCTCCACCAGCTGATACTGACTCCATCCATATGGGTGTCGCTGTGACAGATACATGATATGACTATCATGGCATCAAGCTGCATGACACAAGGTGCATGAACATCACCTTTGCATTACACCATTCACCCACTGACTATCACATGGGTGGTAGTCCCCTACATACATATCACATTGTACATGTTTGCAGTACACACATATGTCGCACCCACTCCTGTGGTTACTGTATTGCCACTGTGGCGTGGATATCTTTCTACGTGGCCACACCTATCTGTACTGGGTGTGTAGCTGGTACATAGGCACCCATTGTACCTCTGAACTCAAGACATCTACACACATTCAAGGGTACACCACCCCATTTAGGGTGTACCTTACACAACAGCTACAGCTTTACATACCACAACATTAACACGCCATGACGTTTACTGAGCTCCGACAGTTTAAGTATGCGGCTGCACTACGGACACCACATCTGTACACATTTGCATACTACATACTCAGAGGTGACCTCTGCTGATCAGACAGGGCCCATGTCCACAACATTATTAATGGATATACTCCTCATACGCGACATAAGCAAAAGCCACTGTGAGCAACATGCTCATGGATATGTGCACACACGCCACAATGAGTGGGATGTGCTTGAGGGTTACATTCCCAAACCGGACACTCACCATGCTTTGGAACATAAATCCTATGCACATCACGCAGGGACACTCAGTAGCACTGTTCATGTGATACCTCCCTTGGTGGTTGGGAGACACATGTAGGCCTGGGATCACTGCAGTGGCTGTACTGTGCAGAGGTGAAGGTGACACATGGCTCTGCTGTTCACAGGACACTACTCTAGAGAGGTGCCACTAGTGTGAACACTGTAGTTGTGCTTACACATGGACTTGCCAGACTGCATAGTACCCCACTATGCACCTGTGAAGCTATTACATGTCCTTTGTGCATGGTTACTTGGTAGCCCTTCCATTTAGATTAGTTATCATGCTGCTACAATGTCCCATGCCTACAAGCCATATGTATCCTGTTATTGTACATGCCAATAGACGATACCTGTGGTATGCATGATATGCCTGTTATGCTGTGTAGAATATCTGTCATATCTACCTACAATACTATACATTACACATATTTCACATAGTATCCCATAATGCAAAGCATACTTGCACAGCGGGACCACCTTAAATATGTCATTAACGTTATATGCCCATACACATGCGTGCTGTGACAGTATATCAACATATACTATCCCCTGCTATGGCACGTCCTTGTTGGACATACCCTACCACTGACGACAGGTTGTATGGAATTGTTCTGTTTAACGCCCTCATGTAGCATCCCTTGTGGTGTCTGTGCTGTGTACCTTGTGTCCCACTGCTGGACGCACAGTTTCTACAAGCGTTAGTATGCTCAGCAAGACATCACTACATAAATACCTTTCCCCACTTTATGCATTGCGGACACGTTTAATTAATGCAAACCAGGCTATACATACAGTAAAACTAATTAATACAGATCATGCTATACATAACCTTACATATCGGGTGTTCTACATACCTTGTTATCGTTACGGCGTTTCGTTTATATCTCTCTCACAGTGTTTCAACTGGTATTCGGTATGAGCATACGGTTTGAATGTCTGGCAAGTCATCCTTATATACGTCGATACCTGTAACGTGGATTCATCCCGCCAGCTGGTGTTCCTGAGTGACTAATTACTTGCATATCAGCTGTGCAGCTACTCCATTCGCCAATTACGCGGCATCAGTGGGGTATAATTGAATTCTCCACTTGGGCGTTGCCTATTTGCCCTACCTTCGGGGAGACGGTCTGTATTGTGTTTTGTTATGTGTAATTGCAACTGCTATGCATGGAGACAAGTATACTTTGGATTCAGGTCCCCCGTGGATTGTGTGTGACAGGTAGAGTATTTGGTTCAACATGTGGGTGTACCTGTCATCCCGATGTCTGATAACAGAGTATTGCAAACAAAACCTGTAACATGGCTGTTTGTTCCATTATACAACGCCTGCAATTTTGCATGACGCCTTTAATTGTGTCTCTCACATGGTATGTTGAGGGTTCTGCAGATGTAATTGACTGACTGGATGTTTGTGCTGCTATTACAGTCTGTATTGCTTTAGTTTCTAGTGTGGGGGATGTCGGTGGGTGTACGTAGCATATACAGGTTTGTGGGCCTTGCATTTCTACATAATCCATATATATGTGTGTGGGCTCCATCCCTAATTAGAGAGCTAACAGTTAGTAGACTTATGTTATGGGATTGTACATTGGGCCGTTATTAATTGGTTTCTATATTGTCTGCAGGTGAGCTTGCTACTTGTATACCTCCGGAATTGCAGCGATATATCAAGGGATATGTGTAAGTGACAGCTATCCCTTGTATTTCTGTCCCAGATATTTGCAGTCATTGCGGTTGTGTTGGTAAAAGAGCCTGTTTGCCATGGGTTGCCACCTTTTCATATGGTCATTGTTGGACACTTGCGGGACACACAGCGGTGTTTACAGGCCAACATGTAGCCACAGTCAGTACATAGGTTAGCACATACTTTTATCCTCAATGCATACCTATTGTTGTGGGACTTTGGAGACTTATCATATTGCATGTAACATTTACGTTTCTTACATACAGGCATAACTATTAAATACGACTATTAAATTATATATGGGACATATTAATGTCCTACCATCTCGGACATTTGCCCTTTGTACTGTTTTATGTCAGGACACACCTGCCAAGGGTGGGGCTGTCCCTCCTACTGTGGGACAGGTAGTAACCGTATGCCTACGGCTAGCTATACCCACACCTACCTTACTGATCTGCCTCTGACTTGGCACTAACAAACACATGCTGTGGACACACACACACATTACAGTCACACGGAGATGCACACGGCACCCTCAATGCACACTTACACAGACTACGGCACTCACAAACACAGTTGAACACAGTACCTACGTGGACCGCAACACCGGCAGCAGTGACTAAATGTCCCTTCATATCATCATACTATTACTCGCGGCTGTACTGTTCCAGTACTGTGTTCTATCGGTCTTTCAGCCTCGTGGTTACACATGTCGGTATGTTACACATTCCATAGTTGGCGGTATCCTATTTATTTGTACCTCCAAGGTGTTATGAATGTCGTTGAACTATCTATTATAGTTGCAGATATCGCTGAATCCATCTCTATCAACATATATCACTCTATTGCCCTTTCTATCTGTATTATATATATGCATATGTGTACATATATATATATATATATATATATATATATATATATATATATATATATATATATATATCTGGCGGGGAACATGACAGGCACACAGCACCACCATATGCTGTAAGGCTCATGTACTGTTCAGGTGTTGGCATTCCGTGTTCCACTAGCAATTGTGTTTACAATGTTTGAGGGCTGCCTATGTAGGAGTCACACAATGGGCCACCTATACATTACAATTTACAGGTGGTCATGTTTGTGTGCCATCCATTTTACTGTGTGTGCAGGTGGAGAGGTGTCAGTCCGTAGGGGGCCTACACTGTCAGAGTATGTGCTATACGTTCCCTCTTTGCCAAGGCGTAGGCATATTGGGCACGCCTCCATCTGCCTACTGGAGCTGGCACAGTGTGTTCATGGTCTGAATCCCTCTGTGCCTGTAATGGCCTTGGCAATTGCGTTGGGCTATGACGGCCTTCACCATTTTGTCCCTGCTGCAGCTGCTTCCGCAGGATCATATTATGTAGCATGGCACATACTATGACGATGTGGGCACACGTGCCTGGAGAGTACTGCAAGGCTCCACCAGATGTATCCAAGCACCGGAACCGTGATTTCAGCATCCCGAACACATGCTCTATGATGGTTCTGGTTTGTGCGTGTGCCTTATTATGGCGTTCTTGCATGGGTGTGTGTGCATTTCTGATGGGAGTCATCATCCACGTCTCCAGTTCATAGCCAGCATCCCCCACAAGATAGCCATGTGGGATGTCCCCCCTGACAAATACCTGATACAGCTGTGAGGCATGCCAGATATGGGAGTCATGGTAGCTTCCAGGGCTGCCAGCACACACATCCATGATAATGTCCTGGGCATTGCACACGACCTGGCAGTTGATGGAGTGGAATCCCTTGTGGTTTATGTAGTGCCTACCATGCTCACCGGGTGGTGACCTGATTTGTATGTGCGTGCAGTCTATAGCACCCAGCACCTCTGGGTAGTGTGCCACACGGTGGAAGTGGCACATATTGCTGGCCAACTCTTCCTGAGTTTGGGGGAAGTATATCTGCTCATTGGCATGTGGTAACATGGCATCCAGGAACTGGTGCAGTACCCTGGATGCTGATGCCTGTGAGATACCCATTATATCTCCAGTTGGCCTTTGAAAGGTACCTGTGGCCAGTATTCGCAGGCTTACACATACCTTCATGTCCACTGGGATGGGTTCCCCTCTGTTGTTTCTGGTTCTCAGGCATGGCCGGCACAGCTCCACTATTTGCTGTAAGATGTCCCTGTCCACCCTGTAATGCTCTACTATCTCCAGGTCATGTAGCCCCTGGTAGGTTACCCTTGGTCTGAACACTCTCCTTCTCCTCCGAGGCCTGCGGTGGTTGTCGGCATCATCCTCCACAACACCGTCAGTCTCTAACACATGCTGATGAATCACAGCTATGGCAGCTCCCAACATGTACATTTTAAAAGTTCCCCGTGTGTTTACACCTATGATGCAGTGTTTGGGAATACACAGGTGTGTGTAGGGTGCTTTCACACTTTATACTATTGTGCTGTGAACACCGATGATGTCATAGGGTGTGTATGTACGATCATAGCTACAGGGTATCTTATGTGTTTTACCGCCGGAACTACTATTGTGGTGCCTTTGGTGTTGAATTACATTTGGCTGCCGTGGATTACCTCTTGACCTTCCCTTTACATTTCTGCACGTTGCACCTACCATTTTCTGGCATGCATCCTGCAGCCTACTTTCATTTGTACTTTCCTGGACCTGGCGTATCTTGCGTTATGTGTGCTACTGCTGGTCTGCTGTTGGTTTGCTTTGCTCTGCTGTGTCAGGTCTCCTATCTTTGCAATCCAATACCTCCCCTCCTTTCTTTGCATTCCAATGCCTCCCCTATCCTGTTTTGCAGGTTTCTGCAAGCAGACTTGTCAGCTGCCGTCGATTGGCCATCGTGGGTTGATTGGTGTTGATTGCTCATTAGTACTCCAATTACCCTACTTCAGCATTTCCTTCTTTTCTTCCCCTGACTTTCCTGTTTGTGCTATTGTTCGCGGTGCGTGCGTCCGATTACTGGGTTTCGGACACGTTTTCATCCCCGTACACATGCGCTTTTGGGCATCATGTGTGCTCTCAGCTAAACGATTCTATACCTTCCTCCCCACCCCTGCCCTGCAGCTTTGCTTAGCAACGGACAGGCCAGATTTGCATTGCTCCAATGTGCTTACTGCTATGGTGGCACACCCCTCTGCTGATGTCATGTATCTCCTCTGAGCCACTCCTCGGTGTTATACCGCTGCGCCGTATGGTACAACCTTCATCCGGCGGGACATTTGCGATTCAGTATTATCTGCCTCATTTGCATGGCATTGACTACTAATTCATAGTTACCGCGCCGAACACTATCGCAGGCCCTTAGCAACCCTTGCACCTTGGTTGTGGTGTTCTATGCCTATCATTGTGTATTATGCTGTAAACCTGATTTCTATTACGTTGCGATTTTATGACATTTTCATATTATTTCTTTATGTTACAGCTTCCGCACATATGCCCTGCGGTTGTACTGTGCGTTACTGTGGACATGACATTAAATGTTGTTATTTACATGTTGTGCATCTTTTCTTATGCCATTGGCTGTGTATTTCACCATTGGCATATGTTAACTTTGTGATACCTGGGTCTGACCTGCTTCCATAGCTCCGATGTTCTGTTTGGGAAAATGTAAACTGTGTTTTTTGGTTTACATTTTCGTGGGCTTACGCTATGCCTGCACCACTTCATGAATCACTGTATGCCTTCATTTGAATGGTGTGACACTGCGCATGGGGTGATTAGCATACCTACACCGCGGGCTGCGAAGTTCTGGTGTACGCCTGTAGTGCACATAGAATTGGATCATACCTGAATCGCTCGACGGCCATATTTGGCATTATACCGCCTACGCTATGCCTGCACCTGGCGCAAGCTTCATGAATCCTGGGGTATAACTTTATTATTTTATCATTTTATGTTCTAACATGTTCTTGTTAGAGTTAATCCTGCAAAAATATCTCTGGAGAACAAAAAGGAATATGTTTAGAAAAATATAGTATCTTGCTAGTAAAACAAATGTTGTTACAGTTTTGATCCTGGTTGAACATACATTGTGTGACTGAGACAGAGTGTGCATTCTGCAGCAGACTGGTGTCCTGTCCTGAATGGGTTTTAGTGCCTTAATAGCTAGTGGCATCCCTTACATTTCTGTAAATGATTGTGAGTTATCGAAAAATGGAAAGGTGGAAGTCTGTATGGATGGACGGAAAATGGTAGCCACTGCTGTTTCATTAAAAATTATATTCTGCATTTGCTTGGTAAACATGGACAGTTTGGTTTGGAAATTAATAGATTTGGTAAGAAATAAAATTGATCTTACGAAATTTAGCTAGAAAATGGCACAGTGGCACAAGAAATGGCAAAATGGGGACAGAGGGCTGGGAGAAGATATTCTCTTTCTACTTTGAGCTGCATTACAAAGACAAATAGTTAGTGTCACTAATATATAGATAGCTGGATGGAAGAAAGTATTTATATCATGCCTTTGTAGTCCTTTTTTACTTATGCTATGAACAGTTTCTGTCAGAAGACAGAAAGAAGATAAATACATGAATTAAAAAGATGTGTATGTCCTACTGCTCCAACCCACCTTTGACTCTTGCAATAACTGAAGAGAAGAAAGGCTATATGCAGAAATGAGGATGCATTGGGTCATAGAATAATTACAAGGGCATTTCATATGACAAATAGTTCAGATTTCATAAGTATGAACCTGGGGAAGGCAGATACCATTGGAAACTGGAATGGACAGGAGGGGAATAAGTTAAATGCCAAATAAAAGTAAGGGCAAATAAAGACATATAATAGTGAAGTCATACAGCCTTAGTTAAGGTGTGTTTAAAGATAAAGGTCTTTCTCACTGACAGTAATTATTCTAAATATTGCACATGATATTGCTTAATGTGACTGAGATGATATCAAGATAGATGAAGCCTGTGCTTATATAAAGTACTGATGAAGGATGATGAATTTGCATTGTTTGAAATTAATATATAACCATGTTGAATCAAATAATAAAGAAATAAAGAACAAGGACCCTTTAGTGGCCTTAATGTTACTGACCACAGTTAAAAATTACAGAAACATTCTGGTTTCATGGCATAAAGGGATAGAGCCTTGACTGGGACCAAGGTGTCAAAGATTCAATTAATAGTCATGGCTCTGGTGGTACCAAGTAGGAAGGCAGAAAAGTGAAGGGGCAGGGTTCATTCACCTCTGGGGGGAGTGGATGATTGTGGGCAGTCAGTGCATACAGAAGTGCAATTTCTCTGTTGGAGAGTGGGGAAACCACTTCATCTGCTTCTGAAAGGGGAGAGGTCTTCTTTCTAGCAGCAGTCCTTGCAGAAGTGAGGGATGACCAGCGTTTTCAGCCCATTGCATTTCCCCTTATGCTGCTTAGTCAAGAGTATGAAAGGGGGTAGGGCCATTCAGAAAAATAAAACAATTGAACTACCCAACCACCCTTATAGGCTGCCTTAATGATGACCCTTCTTGGCTATCTCTTACCTTGGTGATTAGAGAACAAATAGGTCAATTGTCCGAGGGGAGACTGATGATTATAAGGCAGCAGGGTGAAAGAAATGGTTTTGGGGAGGCAATTTCAGAAACAGCGACTGTGTTAATTTGGAATATTCTGTAAAGGAATATTGCTTTTACTGTCCTTATACATTAACACTGAAATAATCCTTGAGTGAGTAATTGTATGTCAAGGAAATTATTTCAAAAAGAACCTACATAGTTCTTGGTGCATGCTGCATAGATGTGTATCAGAGTATGAGGCATCATTGTAAATTATATTCATGTGAGTGTTGTTTTAGTGGGGAAAACAGTCTGCAATATCATTTGCACAAACCTTGTGAAGTTTATTTGCAGTTGAGATAAACTCCTCCCTCCTTCCACCACTGAGAGTTCATACTCCACACCTTTTTATTTAATATAATTAACTCCAGGTTTACTGCATCTTGAGCAAAAGATGGTTCCGACTTTTTCCTGATTTAAGTATTTTTTTCTGGCTTTTTGATTATTTACTGCTTAGCGACTGCTTTTTCACCTGTTCATACAGCTCTGCATTCTATTTAAACTGTTTTTTGTGTTGATTAACTGTTTTGCACTTTTAAAAAAGTTATTTGTTGCTTAATTTTACCTGTAGGCTAACACACTCAAGTGCACTAGCCGTTTAAAAGCATTTGTAGCATTTACTGTCTGTTTTTCTTCTGTTTTCTGCAAAAAAGAAAAAAACAAAAAAAAAAATCTTGTTTTCCCGCCTTACAGAACTAGAATAGCCCAGTCTTCAGAGTTTGCTGACCTCTGGGCTTTGTCTTGGTTCCTGTGCTATTCCATATCCTTATTTGGATTAAAGGAAGCATCTTTGTTCACCAGTGGGAGTGGGGAGCACTGAGCGGCCTGTTTGTCCCTAGAGGAGTGGTTCCAGCCAGAAACTTGTAGTCTATTGGCCATTTTGGGTCAATTCCTAGCTCTTTTCAGCCCCCTGTAATAAAGCCCGCTTTAGCGCGCTTTTTCGCTTGTATTCAACTCAGCACAGCTCCTCGTGGTGTCCTGCAGAGTTCTACAAGCAGCAGAGAGCAAAAGAGTGACTTTTTCCTGATTTAAGTATTTTTTTCTGGCTTTTTGATTATTTACTGCTTAGCGACTGCATTTTCACCTGTTTATACAGCTCTGCATTCTATTTAAACTGTTTTTGTGTTGATTAACTGTTTTGCACTTTTAAAAAGTTATTTGTTGTTTAATTTTACCTGTAGGCTAACACACTCAAGTGCGCTAGCCGTTTAAAAGCATTTATAGCATTTACTGTCTGTTTTTCCTCTGTTTTCTGCAAAAAAGAAAAAACAAACAAAAAGAATCTTGTTTTCCCGCCTTACTGAACTAGAATAGTCCAGTCTTCAGAGTTTGCTGATCTCTGGGCTTTGGCTTGGTTCCTGTGCTATTCCATATCCTTATTTGGATAAAGGGAAGCTTCTTTGTTCACCAGTGGGAGTGGGGAGCACTGAGCAGCCTATTTGTCCCTAGAGCAGTGGTTCCAGCCAGAAACTTGTAGTCTATTGGCCATTTTGGGTCAATTCCTAGCTCTTTTCAACCCCTGCTATAAAGCCCGCTTTAGCGTGATTTAGCTGAGTTGCCCATAGAGCACCATCGGGCAGCCGGTTAAACAAGGTTAAACTATTTCTGGCTCCGTAAAGTCTGCTTTTCAATTTTTCCCTTAGAACTTCTCTACTTGCAATCTAAACAGTCTATTCTCTATCTCAAAAGCTCAGCACTTGCTCCTAAAGCATTTTTATATAGGTAAAGCTCAGCACTTGCTCCTAAAGCATTTTTATATAGGTAAAGTACTTGTATACTAAACAAAGTACTACATTAGCCTAGAATCCCCTTGAGTACCCATTTCCCTATAGGTCCCTTCTGACTCAGTTACACAGCAAACTTTTTCACTTTTCTAGCATGTCGAAGGGTCAGTTGCTAGCGTCCTCTCCTGTTCAGCTGGTAAATCTGGGCATCTTGAGGCAATGTTACAATTGCCTCATGTACACAGACAACCCACTCCTTCTCCCACAAAACACAAATACATGTGAGAGATGCAACTATATAGCCAAACTGGAGGCTGAGCTCTCTCAACTCAGGACTGGCAAGACCAGACAGGAGGAGAAGGAAACCACGCACACCACAAACCCAGTTTCACATAGAACTATCGCAACTGCAAAACAAACACATAAACACACAAAGACATACTCGGAGGCACTGATCAAAAATCTACCAAAACTACAGAGGCCTCCAAAGCAGACACCCAAGCAACTGCCACCTCAAGACATATGACTTGCAACACATAGTTCTCAAAGTCGGTGTGCTAAACAGTCACAGCCCTTAAGGCCAAACACAATGCCAGACACACTTGTTATAGGTGACTCCATAGTCAGACACACTGACGTCCCACTCACCAGACTGAACAAGGAAAAGATCACAGTAAGCTGCCTGTCAGGCGCTAGAATCCACCACATAACACAAGCACTCAGGTCACTCCACAGCAAGTACAAGTATGACTCAGTCATTGTCCATGTCGGTGTGAACGACCTGAGATGTACCTCCCTGGACTACATGAAAAGAGACATAGAGGAGCTCTCAGATTATGTAGCCCAGGCCGGTATGACCCTGACCCTGAGCAGTATCCTACCCTCACCAAGAATGATGCCACAATACAGAGACAAAATGATCAGCTTTAATAATTGGCTTAATTACTGGTGTCATTCTAAGGGGATCCAATGTCTGTCTGCCTGGGATGACATGCTTGACAAGCCACGCTGCTTCACAAGGGACGGCTTGCACCTGTCACCTCTGGGCTTCCGGATATTGGCAAAGGCTCTTGCCACCCCATAGTGCCTTTTTAGGCAAGGCTCAAATGATAAACCTACCGCCCTAGAAAACAAAAATGGAGAAAAACTAAGGGTAATACTGCTCAATGCCAGAAGTCTAAACCTCAAGATGCACGCCCTCGAAGCCCTCCTCAGTATGGAGAACATCGATGTCTGTGTTGTGACTGAAACCTGGTTCAAGGCTCCTGAGAGCACCCCAGCACTATCAGGTTATACCTCATATCATGCGTCGCCCCAAAATCCAGACCGAACCACAAAAGGAGGGGGAGTATCCATATTCATAAAGGATACCCACACCTCCAGGTTAGTGGCAACACACGAAACATCGGAGACCATCCAGGTGCAATTAACCATAGGTAAAACTGCCCTACAGTTTGTAACATGCTACAGACCACCTTCTCAAACTCAGGAAACCCACACAGCCTTCCTGAAGACACTGGAGAGTATGAATGTCTCTCCAAACACCATCATATTGGGTGACTTCAACTACCCAAACATAGACTGGGAACATTACTCAAGCCCCAACACCCTAGCCCAAAGGTTCCTTGAGTTCATAAACTCAAATGCTATGGAACAACTAGTCACCATCCCCACAAGAGGAGAAAATATACTAGACCTGATCATCACAAACATGGGGACAAAATGCTCCACACCGGAAGTATATCCCTCATTGGTGAGATCAGACTATAAATTAATCTCACTGGAGATTCACATCCCGCCCCCACCCCCAGCAAAAAAGACCAAAGTGAAGAACTTCTCAAAAGCAAACTTCACACTTCTTAAGACTGGAGTGGTATCCTTCAAGGCCCCCGAGCCAGTGGAAACCACAACCCACGCTGCTGAAACCCTTACAAATGCCTTCTACGAGCACCTCCAGGAATGTATGGATCAAGCAATCCCTAATAAAATCAAGACCCTTTCCACCAAAGGCAGGCGCCCGGTCTGGTGGACTCCAGCCATAAACAAACTCTACAACAAGAGGAGAAAGCTACTACATGATAGAGCAAAATCCCTAAAAGGGAAGGCATCTCTGATCAATACTAGAAAAAAACTACGATCACTCATAAAATCATCCAAGGCCAACTTTGAGAGAAAAATCGCTAATGACACAAAAGACAATCATAAAGCCTTCTTTAGCTATGTTAGAAACCTGGGTGGAAACTCTCAGATATGCTCAGAATTAGTCCAAAATGGTAAAAAAATCACTGAACCCACAGACATTGCCAACATACTGGCAGACAGGTTCAGTGCAAATTCCAAAAGGAGAAAATATCTATCCCACCAGAGTCTAGCCTCCCAAACATCTCAGATGCCCAGGTGAGAGCTGCTCTCTCTAAAGCAAAAAACACAGCATCAATGGGACTGGACGATGTCCCTGGCTGTGTGCTACACAAACTCAATGAGGAAATAAACCCACACATAAGGCTGCTGTTTAATCTTAGCCTTACTACAGGATACATACCCAAAGAATGGCGTACGGCAACTGTGGTCCCACTCCACAAAGGCGGTGCTTCTACGGACCCTGGAAATTACCACCCCATAAGCTTGACGAGCCTTGCCTGCAAAGCTATGGAGAGGATCATAATGGAACTCGTAAATAAAGACATTGGGGACCTACAGACACTGGATCCTACCCAATTTGGCTTTGTCAAGGGCAGATCCTGCCTCTTGAACTTGGTCAACGTTTTCGAAACAGTCACTAAGGCCATTGATGAGGGTAAGGCAGTTCACACAGCCTACCTTGACCTAGCAAAAGCGTTCGACACAATACCCCACTCGGGCATCATAGAAAAGCTCACCAGCTTAGATGTAAACCCATATGTCACAAGATGGGTTGCAAACTGGCTCAAGGACAGAACACACAGGGTTAGAGTTGCTGGTGCCATGTCAGACTCTAAGCCGGTCACGAGCGGTGTCCCACAGGGCTCAGTCCTGGGCCCCTCTCTTGTTCGGCATTTATTTTTCTGAAGTGCAGGCAAACATAGGGGATTGTGGCTGACAAAATTTGCAGATGACTGCAAACTGGGCACCATAATTGACACTCCATCAGACACAGACATCCTCCAGAAAGGTCTCATAGAAATGGATAACTGGTGCCAGAGCCATGGCCTTAAGCTAAATGCCAAAAAATATATAGTCATACCCTTTGGGAAAAACAAGGTAACCCCTAATTACCACATAGGTGGTAATCCATTAAACACGGAAGAAGTTATCAGGGACCTGGGGACCCAAGTTGACAGTAACCTCTCTTTTGACAATCACATTGCCAAAGTGGTTAGGAAGACCTTCTACATTGCCCACCTGATCATGAAGGGATTCACATCCAGATCAGGAGAGGTCATTGTACCCCTGTACTCTTCACTTATCAGACCAATGATTGAGTACAACGCCCCATTCGGAATGTACCTTACCCGACACCTGCAGCAGTTGGAAAGACCCCAAAAGTTCCTCACCAAAAGGATAAAGGGGCTCAAACATATGTCATACGATGCCCGACTGAAGAAACTCCAGCTCTATTCAGTCGCATACCGTCTGCTCAGAGGTGATCTGTGCCTGACATACAAGGCCATGTCCAACCCGGAATTAATGAACATGCTCCACCTCAAAAAATCCAAATCCACCAGAGCCATGAGAGCAAGAGACTTAAACCTCAACACTGATATAAATAGGACGTGCTGGAGGGACAGAGTCATCACCCAGAGACTCCCTACACTATGGAACAGAATCCCAGTCCATGTGAGGCAGAGCCCCTCACTGACTCTGTTCAAGAGAAATCTTGACGAGTGGATGGGAGATCGTAGGTTTACCCCGGAATCATCTCTGTATCACTGCTGGACAGAGGCACAGCAAACTAATGGGTATAGTATTCTCATCCTAAGGGGTGGTGAAAGCCACACACACTCTGGCTAGGCTTATAAATGCCCTAGGGCAGATAGCCTAGTATGAACCTATGAACCTATGAACCTAAGCAGAACATCATTTGAGCAGCCAGTTGTGGCCAAGTGTTATCTCATGATCCCCTGTCCTGCTCCTTGCGTATCACATTGCAGAATATATAACTGCCACTGGGGTTGGCAGGTAGCATATCTGAATAAAAATTCAGATTCAGACATCATTGTTAAGGTGCTTGTATGGCAGTTGGTGGATTGAGTTAAAGTTGTGAGCTGCAGTACATGGTTTGATTCACTCAGCCCTCATTTGCCTTTTGTATGACCTTGAGCAAGTCACATAACCAGACATTGCTCCTGGATCACCTCTTGGAAGGGATTGTGGGCCTACCTGGTTAACAAATGGGAATTATTACTTACTGTAGGACTGTTTATGCAATAGCTGTATAATATTAACATAATCTAATCCCCCTGATGAAATGTGTGTGAAGGAACACTCACTAAAAACTACATTATTCTATCTATCCAGTTAGGTGATCGTGCCTAAATTAGAAAAGAAAGAAGAAACAGCAGTAACTGAGCAGTCATCCCTTTTCATAAGATAGGATGTTCACACAGTGCACTAGCATATTTCACAAAGAATGCAGAATTACTCAGTCATGTCTTGTACCTTCACAGTATTACTCCTGTAGATAGACTTAATGAACTTTCCATTCAAAAGCCCCATTCTGGTTTTGCATATCTATCACCAGCTGAGCTAATAAAACTTTCAGCATATCTGGAAAACTCTGCTAAGTCTGTAAACTAACAGAACTGAACTTCATTTTCCAAACACACTAATCCTTATTATAGCCTTTTGGATAAGAGTCACCACAGTTGTTGAAACTAGCTCAGAGAAAATAATCCACAATCAGATGAAGTTAATTTCAGATTGCAGTGAACTGTGTCTTAATGGAACAAGAAAATAAAATTGGATTTGTAAAAGACTTAAGTACATGTCATGGCTGGCAATGATCCAATTAAACTGGAAAGTGGGATTTTGATTTCCTTTCCTTGTTTAACCTGCCTTGTTATTATACATACCTTAGCATTTAATAACCTGTCCTGATAAGTCATTCAATCCAGACCCCAGGATATCTGTAACTAAATCCTTTTCTGCTCACCAGAATCAGGTGCAATTCACACTTAATAAATTCCTTTTTTAATGTTTTCATCTTTACATCTGCATTGAATTGTAAGCACTTTCTCACCATGAAATTCACATTTAAAGGGTTTGTCCTGTTTTTGTGCAACAGATGAACTGAAATAAACAAGTCTCAATATGTTCCATGGCTTATTTTTTTTCATTAAACTGGAATACTTAATCAATATGACTGCTTAAAAAAAACATTTTTTTCTTTTGTACTGCTGCTTAAGACTCCGAAACAGTTAAACTGAATTTTTATTGGAACTGACGCATAATGCCCATCTTGCATTACCATATCATGCAGATCTTTTAGGGTGCATTTATATCTTCTAATAATACATCATAATATGTGCACTGTGAGAAACATTTATATAGTAAAGGACACATGACATGCGTTTAACTTAATTGCAGCTCTAACAGGATTTCACAAATGTATTTTAAACATGTTTGTAGAAAGGAGGGCAGTTGATTAGGGGGGAGGTAATAACTAATGGTAGGCAATGAATGAACATTTCTAGATCATGAAAGAGATTTTCCTCTCCCTATCTTAGAATGCCTGGAAATAAAAAGGGCACCAATATGAATATGTGTAGTGTGACCAGTCTTCTTTCCCAGTTATATACTTTGACTGTTTTTCTTTACAACTTACGTTTTGAAAAAAGATAGCAGAGTGATCACAAGAACTGCACTCCCTGAGTACATTATTGGAGAAGATTCATAAATACTTCGGTAGGAAGCCAAGCACGATTTTACTCACATGCAGATATGGACTCCTTTGACATTACAGTATATATGCTTTACCTTGTACTCTGGTCATATATTTGTCATGCTTGTAACATACTGGCCTGGAGATGCTACATTTGTCTCTTCTTATTCCAGAGGCAATGAATATGGAGTTGTTTATCACCTGTAATAATGCCTTGATCAGTAGTTACTGGTACAATAAACTGTAGTGATACTTCTGTGTATATAGAAAGATTTAATGAAAAACATATGTCAGCAGGTTGGCCAGGTATTGACTTATACTGTATTTAGTTTGTAGACATTTGTTTGTTAAAATTATACATTTTTGCTGATTGTAAATTCACATACTAACACATGAAATGGTTGAGGGAGGTATATCACTCTTAAACAAGACAAAAGATGTTTGAAATGTTCAGATCACGATTATAAATGAATGAATAAATAAACAGACAGATGGATAAGCTGCTGATCTGAGATTCATAAAGAACCCCATTATTTCCATTATGAGTTTTAGTAAAATGGCCCTGATTCTACAGTTTGGTGTTTTGTGATTCAGAGGCATGTTAGCCTCAATGAGGAAAACCCTCGTTATTGGCTAATTTGAATATCTCTGAATTACATGTGAACAAATATGAGTGCAGATCAGTTAACAGTAGCAGTGGCTATATCATGGTAGCACAGACACCCTATATTCACTATGCCACACACACACACACACACACACACACACACACACACACACACACACACACACACACACACACACACACACACACACATACACACACACACACTGTCACACACAGAATAACCCCAATGTCTCTTTTCTCCAGCCCTCATAATTCATGTATGATTTCATTTAGTCTGTAATGGCAGACATTAGGGCATTACACTTCATATCCTTCCATAAATCTAGGGCAGTGCAAAAGCTGTTAGGTTACATTTGCAGGAGTCATATTCAGTCCATCCATGCAGTTGTCTTGTCTTGCACTGTGACATTGCGGGGTATGACTACTGTCCCTGTCTCTCCCCCCATATATTATGTCTTTCCCACATGCATTATGAACTTTTACAGTCATTGGATTATTCCCAAGATCTTCAATATAAATGTAAAAATCCTGTATTGTACTACCTTCCCAGTTGGTAGACCAGCTTTGTTATAAGATTTACTGAGGCAGGAGTGCAGGGTTCAATTCCCTTTTGATGCCTTTAAAGCTTGGACTGCAATATTATCTTGGTGTCTAGTGGTTCCGCAAACAACTTTTTATTTATTTATTTATTTTTATTTTTATTTAAGTGCCTTTACCGCACATTATCTACAGTATTACTGCTGCCTGTTGTCTTCCTACCTGATATCTGCTATGTGTAACTGCTGTTAAGGGAAAAAAATAATAGGTTTTCCTGGTGTCTAGTGTTTCCACACCTGATCCCTGTTATGTGTAAGTGCTGTTAAGGCACAAATGAAGAGGTCTCCCTAGTGTCTAGTAATCCACCCAAACTATGTATTAAGAGTTAGCTCTGTGTCACGAGGTCCCCTCCTCAGTTAATTTATTAAGTATTAATCCTGGTTTCTAGTGGTCAACCTGGCCCATTTCTGCAGACTTTGATTGTTAGGCTAGGGGTGTGTGAATGTACAACAGTCACCTCAGACTCTTCCACATGCACATACATTCACAAACACAAACATGCACACAGCATCTTCCCCACTTGATCACACTCATCCATACTCATCTGTTCACCTATAGACACACACACACACACACACACACACACACACACAATCTCGAATGCTTAGAACAGTGATTTTTTTCAAAGGGAAAAAAAAAAATCACTGTTCCACAAAAAAAAAAAAAAAAAAAAAAAAAAAAAAAAAAATTAAAATATTACATAAAGTGGGAGGCTTCACCCCCACCCCCCTACTTAAATATACCAGCTCCAATATCCCACTACAGTCACAAAAACGGCAAAGTAATGGAAGCGGCCAAGCGATTTCTTTCCCAGGGAAAGAATTTGCTTATATGCCGTTTCGCTATTTTGCCTTTTCGTGCCTTCAAGTTTGATCAAGATGCATTCGAAAGAATGCGTCTTCGATCATTTAATAGGAACCCTTGAAAAGTGTCTCTCTGCATTGGTTTGTGCATTAAACAAATTAAAAAAAATATTTTGTCCCCTTGTAAAATAGGAGATTGAGCAAGTAATACTGAAAAGGTCTTTATTCTGTTCAATTTTGTTCAGTATGTTTAGGGACATCGATTTCACCAATGAAATAGACCAGAATTTTGAACCCATGCATTTCATGGCAACATTCAGTATGTTGAATGCTAGTTAAATTGGATTAAACAAAATAAAATCTAGGAATGATCAAATTAGTCTGTAATAGCTTACAGAAGGGAAAGGTAGGAAATCAAGTTATGCCATCAAGACCAGAGGCTGCCTGCTTAGTTATAGCACCAAGATATACACAAGCACAAACAACTGACCTTTAAATGGGTAGTCCAACAGTAAGCCTATCCTCCATGCTAGAGTCATACTACTTGTCCTGTTAAACTTAACATTATGCTGATGACTCAGTTTTGATATATTAGATATCTTTTTCATGTGGATCTATTAATAAGATCAAACATGTTTTGGGACTTGACTGCTAGTTCTTTTCAAAACTGTGCACATAAACTCTATTCATGCTCTATACATTTTACCTCAGCATATTCTTTGCTGTGTCCATACATGTTAGTTTTAAACATATATTTGCTGTGTCCATACATATGTTAGTTTTATACATCTATTTGCTGTGTCTGTAGATGTTGTTGTTTGTCTTTCGGCTTTTCCCGGTTAGGGGCCGCCACAGCGGAACTCCGGTCCACTAATGATTGGCAGTAGATTTTCAAGAACGCCGAGGTGCCAGCTCGACGTTCAACCATCAACGAAGACATGCCCATTTACGCATGTCTTTCAAATGCCCACCCAACCACAGGGAGGACATGCAGACTCCACACAGAAGGCACTCCTTGCACTCCAGCTGAAAATCGAACGGGACAACCTCTTGCTGTGAGGCAACAATGCTACCGCTGCACCACCACGGATCACTGTGTCTGTACATATGCTAGCTTTATATACTGTTTGCTGTTTCTCTAAATAACATCATGAGTTAATTATACCTTATACTTATGCTAAACACTTTTATATACTTACATGCAAAGGTCTGCCCTGTTAATATAATTATGGCTGAAAAAGGTCTTTGGTCCAGTCAAATAAATCAAGTGTGTTAAGTCAGTAAATAAGTCATTGCCAGGCACCAATGTAAGCACCCCGCCATAAACTACCTTTCTTCCTCCCTCCTCTCTCACATAAATACTCCATTACCTTTAGGATTTGTACTTTTGTTATCTAATCAGTTCTGTACATTAAAACTCCTCTTGTAAAAAAAATGTGCATGCATTTCTGTATCTATCTTTTATCTTTAGTTATATTTGTGTACCAATACTATTTCATCTGCAATTCCTCCATATAAGTATTTTATTTTATTTTACAATAAATTGAAGTTTTTATTTGTGGTGGAATCCTGGAGTTGCTTTTAGTTTTGAAGACGTTTGTACTGTCTTCCATTTCCTCAGTTGATTTGAATGTATGCTTGGGGTCTTGGTCATTTTGAAAGGTGAAATTCCTCTTCATCTTCAGCTTTCTAGCAGATGCCTGAAGGTTTTGGGCCAAAAGTGACTGGTATTTGGAACTGTTCATAATTCCCTCCACCCTGACTAAAGCCCCAGTTCCAGGTGGGGAAAAGCAACCCAATGGATGATACTGCCATCACCATGCTTCACCGTGGGGATGGTATTCTTTTGGTGATGCGAAGTGTTGTTTTGTGCAAAATGTACCTTTTGGAATTGTGGCCAAAAAGATCAACCGTTTTCTCATCAGACCATAACACAATTTCCCACATGCTTTTGGGAGACAATGTATTGTTTTGCAAATTTTAGCTGGGCCTGGATATTTTTCTGTGTAAGAAAAGGCTTCCGTCTTCCAACCATACCACATAGTCCAGACGTGGAGAATACGGGAGGTTGTTGTCACATATAGTACATAACCAGTACTTGCCAGAAATTCCTGCAGCTCCTTCACTGTTGCTGTAGGTCTCTTGGAAGCCTCCCTTACCAGTTTTTGACTTGTCTTTTCATCAATTTTGGAGGGACATCCAGTTTTTTGCAATGTAACTGTTATACCATATTTTCTCCACTTTTTGTTGACTGCCTTCACTGTGTTCCATGGTATATCCTATGCTGTGGAAGTTTTTTTGTACCCTTTTTCTAACTGATACCTTTCAATAATGACATCCCTTTGATGCTTTGTAAGCTCTCTGCAAACCCATGGCTTTTGCTGTAGCAGGCAACTGAGTAAATGTCAGGAAAATCTTACTAGGACAGCTGAGCTTTATTTGGGGTTATTCAGAGTCTCTTTAATTGATGGCAGGTGTGTACCCAAGAAGACTGAATGCTGTAATCAAATCAAAAAGTGCTTCAACAAAGTATTAGTTTAAGGGTGTGCACACATGCAACCAGCTTATTGTACGTTTTTTATTTTTTATATTTTTTCCCCTAACAGACTTGTTTGTTTTTCAATTGAATTGCAAAAGTTATAGCTCACATTAAAGGTGGGAAAAGTTTTGAAATGATTTATTGTGGTCTCATTTTTGTATTTCACAAAAAACTGGCAATTTAGCAGGGGTCTGTATACTTTTTATACCTACTGTATGTAAATGCCTGAGGCACAGAAGATAAGCAGAGTTAAAGACAGCACAAGTAATGCTACCAGCAATGTCATTTCACAAGATGAATATAACCTTTGATTCCTTAGTGGATGACACCAGCCCAAAGAAGAATGTAAGAAATTATAGTCTGGCTCCTAAAATAATGCAGAATTCAAAAGCACAATGTAACTGATTTAGACAGAATGATATTCCCCAAGTCGTAATCTCCTAAAACTATTTCTAAACTCAGTTATTCCTTCTAACAGTTGGTTTATGCAATCCAAACAGCTATCTCTTAAATTATGTACTTAATATAAATAACTGCCACAACTCCTCTCATTTTTTTTCTCCGTTTTATTTAGGCATGAAACATTAATGTATACTTCCATTGTAATTACTGCTGATTTGAATGATTTACAATTCATAATTATTCTGATGTATTACATTTTTCTACTTGTCCTGGACTCATTTTTTATAACATTCTAAGAGCACGGTACTTACACTGCTTTATGTATCATTATGTGGGACAGTGTAGTCCCTGGCTGAACCTGAATTTGGTCAACTCAGATTTGAGCTGCCATAACAAAAAACAAGCTTCAATAAATAAGTAAAGAAGTAAATATATATGAATAGTTCAAGAAATCCAAAACACTGCAAAACCAAATCCAAAACAGAAGCAGGGTCCAAACACAGAGTATCACAGCAATCACTTTATTAATTTAGCGCTTTCATCAGCCTTAAGCCTCAGACTTCATCAGAAACACATAAAATGAATTTTACAAGCTTAAATACCTTCCATGATAGTCGCATGGTACGTGAAAAGCACTCCCCCCAATTAATTGAACAATTAATTCTTAAAAAAAAAAAGTTTTTTGAAAATATATTTAAATTAACTCTATAAACAAACTATTATTCCTTAACATTAGTAAATATATGAATATGTATCAAAAAACTCATTTTTATAAATACATGTACATCAACCAGTGTTTGAATGAAGTTAGAAATAAATACAAATACTACAATAAATATATGAATGTTTGAGTATATAAAAAAGTATATAAATAAGTAAACAAGTATTACATTGACATTATCAGACCCAGACATAACGTTAATAAACATATCACTACTACAAATGATTTTGATTCACAAACAAGACATGAAATTGAGTGAATCAAAAAAGCTATTGAAATATTAGTTTAATGGTGATCAAATATGAAACTCTCATTTAAGTTTTAAATAACTGGAAATAGACAAGGTCTCATTGAGACCTGGGGGGTTAGTAGCATTAACACAGAGTTGTCAAACCAACTCTCTGTATTCCAACCATATGTCTTTAGGCCCACCCCTCATATCTTTGTCAACAATTTGCTCCAAACCTGAAAATCTGAAACAATGGCCACTGTGCTCAAAAACATGTCTAGCTAAAGCATTAGACAAATTAACTTTACGAATGTCGTAAATGTGTTGATATATCCATTTATTCAATGCATTTTTTGTTTTACCAATATAAAACCTAGCACATTGTTGGCAGATAGCAATGTACACTAAACATTTTGTCATACAGTTAATCTTTTGTGTTAATTTCACTTTGCCATATCCTTCGATATCAACAACATTTGTTTCAAAAACGTAACAACATTGGGGGCAGTATCCACATCTTCTCATACGACCACCCCCACTTTTCTGTACATTCCTTTCCAACATATTTTTTATGTTGGAACTTCTTTTATAGATCACCAGTGGCCTACATCCCATTTTGACTTTACCTTCTTGCTCATCAGTTAATATGCACCAATTGTTATTGATGATTTCCTTGATATCATTAAAAACAGGACTAAACTTCAAAATCAAAGCCCTATTAAAGCCTTTATTGGTAACCGTGGGGCTCAAATTACCAAACACACCATCAAAAGTATGTGTGGCTGTAGTTGACAAGTTAGTACCCAATAGGGGAACAAAATACCCATCAGTTCTTTTAGTAATAACTTCCTGCAAAATAGGGTCAATAAAAACTTCAGGGTAACCTCTCTTAATCAACATAGATTTAAGTGTATCAATTTCATCAATAAATTGTTTGAAATCTCTAACCATCCATGCTATTCTCACCCCCTGCCCCTTGACAAGTGACCTCGGCGGCAACTTTCAAAATGCAACAAGGTATTAGAGAAGGTAGATTTTCTATACATGGTCGAGTTAAACCCTTTTCTGACATAGTCCTTAGTGATTTTGATACCTAAAAAGTGTATTGTGTCCATGGCAAATTCCATTGTGAAGGACAAAAAAGTTGTACTGTTGTTCAAAAACTCAAAAAAACTGTCCAAGGCTTCTTGAGGACCATCCCAAAATATCAGGATGTCATCAAGAAAGCAACCATAAAACTTACAAAACTTGAATAGGTCATTTTTGAAAACAAAATTTGTTTCCCATCGAGTAAGCACAACGTTGGCAAATAAAGGGGCGCACGCGACCCCCATTGCCACACCAACCTTTTGTTTAAAATACTGATTGTCAAACACAATGAAATTATTCTCTAAGATTACCTCTATGAGCATTCTAAACATTAAAATCCTGTTGTGGCCAAAGGTGGTATTAGAACACAGAAAGTCATAAAACCATTGAATACCAATGTTGTGAGGGATAACAGGGAATAAGTCCTTGACGTCTATCGTAGCCAGGATCAGATGTTCATGATACAAGATATCTTTAATCTTGCTTAAACAATCCCAGGAGTCCTTAAGGACATGTTGGTGTTTGTCCAACGCATTTATTTAAGTGAAAATCCACAAATTTGGCCAGATTAAATGTTTTGGATGCCTTAGCATCCACAATGGGCCTCAACGGAGGGTCAACAATGTTTTTGTGGATTTTTGGGATGTCAAAAATGGTCTGTATCCGGGGTGATTTCTGTTGTAAAAAGTTAAACTCACTTGTGATGATCTGTCCATCTAAAAGCAAGTCATTCAAAATAATGTCAATGTTTTTGTAGGCTAAATTCAATTCATTCAGTGATGTTTGTTCATAACTATCACTGAACAAGTGTGCAAACATTTTCTCTAAGTACACCCTTTTTTCCATTACTACGATACCCCCTCCCTTATCAGGTTTCATTACCCTGATATTCATATTATCACATATATTTTTTAAGAGTTCATTTTCTTCACTTGTAAAATTGGGTCTAAAATCTTTTTTCTTATGTTTAATAAGATTTCTAACTTGATTACCACAAAGGTTTTCAAACACCTGTAACAAAGGGTGTAAAGGGGGGTTAAATGTACTCAATTTTTTACATTGAGTAGCATGTGTATTATCAAACTCATTATCAAAATAAATACACAAGTTGAGTTTCCTCACAAACACTTTTAACTCCAAAAGGGTAGTTTCTACAGCAGGAATCTTAACAGGAACATAATTAAGCCCCTTTTGGAATAATTCAGCCCATTTAAAGTCAACATTTACATAAAGTTAAATATTTTGAAATCACTCTCTTTGTTCATAACTATATGTGTTGCCATTTGTGTAACATAATCCATTACCACCTGTTGTTCACCTTCCCCCATCCCCTGTAGGGATGGCCCCTGCTGGAAAATGTATTCCTGTATTTCCCATTGTTCTCGACATCCCTGTCCTGGATGGAGTGCCTCGTTCGATTCTGGAGGTGTTCTGACTCCTCAGGGGCATATCTAAAGGGGCTACAATGTCAAGATTATCCTTTTCAGCTTCTTCCCTCAAGTCTTGATCAACATAATCATTTACATACATATTTTCCCTGACATTAACTTGCTGTACTCTACCATATCCACTAGGTGGGGGATAAGCCTTCCCAGCATCATAATCTTTTTTGTCCCTTTGCAATTTCTTACTTTTTTTGTTAACCAAATCCTCCACATATTTATCTACATTGACAAACATCGCCCTATATTTGTCAATTTTTTGTAGAAAACCTAAGTCGTTTTTAAGAATAGCATCACATTCATCAATCGTTTTCTTAGATGTTACCATTTTCCTTTCATTTTCCCTCATCAAGCATTCAACTAACACACAACCATGTCTATTGAACATAGAAATATGTTCTTTGTAAAAATCAGTGCCTTGAACAGTTCCTGAGGGAAATCTCCATGTCCTCAGTCCTTTGGGTACATGCTCCCTCTGTAGGCATTCCAGTAAATAGTTATTCTCCACCTGTAATTTATGATATTTGGTGATTTCTTTTTCAAGATGTCCGAGTTGTTCATCCACAGTTCCTACATAGTTGTTGGCATTACTGGTGTCACCATAATCTTTGAGTCCAGCGTTTATCCATTCAGATAAGGAAAAAGACGCCAAACCATTTCCGATGTCAGGCAAACCATTAGCACCACCCGCTGCCTCTCCTCGTCCAATAGCGGTCCTCGTTGATGCAAGAGAGGCAGAAACGGGACTTCCTTAAGCTGGGGGGATGGAACTTTCAATGTTATCCTGCGACCGGCCCTGTAAGCCACTCGCTTGTCCAAATGTTGTAGGTAGGGCACACAAGTTCCTGCCCAAGTCAGTAACTGCTCAGACAGCACCTGTATAAGGGCTGCCAGGCTCCCTATGGAACTATTTAATTCATGAAGGGAACCTGCTGAGATGTCTCCGATGTCAGAAACCGACTCCATAGAGAACAGACCAAGAAATCCAAAACACAGCAAAACCAAATCCAAAACAGAAGCAGGGTCCAAACACGGAGTATCACAGCAATCACTTTATTAATTTAGTGCTTTCATCAGCCTTAAGCCTCAGACTTCATCAGAAACACATAAAATGAATTTTACAAGCTTAAATACCCTCCATGATAGTTGCATGGTACATAAAAAGCACTCCCCCCAATTAATTGAACAATTAATTCTTAAAAAAAAAAAAAAACGTTTTTTGAAAATATATTTAAATTAACTCTATAAACAAACTATTATTCCTAAACATTAGTAAATATATGAATATGTATAAAAAACTAATTTTTATAAATACATGTACATCAACCAGTGTTTGAATGAAGTTAGAAATAAATACGAATACTACAATAAATATATGAATGTTTGAGTACATAAAAAAGTATATAAATAAGTAAACAAGTATTACATTGACATTATCAGATCCAGACATAATGTTATATTATATATATAAATAGTTATTAAAATCACTTTACTGCATTTGTACCTTTAAGTAACTAAACTAAGACATTAGTAACTCATCTAAGCAAATTCTGTGTGTTTTTTTCCATTCTGCTTCATGACTGTACCACTAATGTTTAACATTTTTTGTTTCATATTTTCTTTCAATTTTAATATAAGAAAATGTTTTTAAATCCCAGTGGACATTATTATATTTGAAGGTAAAACTGAATGAGGAAACAGTATTTAATAGCTTTAACAGGACTGTTAAGCATTTAGTGTATGTCAACAAAGTAAAGAAAAACTCCTGTCTTAAGTAATAAGAAATGAAGCATAGAAATAAATATATCACTGCTGTGTTAAATATTGCTCTGTATCCCTTAAGAATTGTCATATAGAACATGTCAAATGGTCTTGCTAGTAAAATGAGGTTCATATATGACCACAGAACTCAAAGCCGGTTGCTGATTGATTTTGACCAGACAAGAAACTGAATCTGTTTGTCTCTTATTCGTGGATCATCCATTAAGGATTGACATTGTTAACACAGTCAGTCTGGGCCCTAAACCACTGTTCAGATACTTCCTCATCTGCTACTTTGTCTGGGGAGGTTTAGTACTTAAATAAACCTTGTAGAAAATGATTTTCTGATTTTATTCTACCTATATTTAATGTATTATGCAATTATTTTCTCCAGCTATATTTTACTCTTATTGGGACTATTGGGATAGTTCTGGAATGAAGACCTATTGCAGTGTGCATTTTTCCATTACCAGTTTTCAGATAAATTATTAATCCAAGGTTGGATGCAATTTCTTATTTAAAATGAAGTAGCTAGTAAAACTATTGGTATGTGCTGCAGAAGATGGCTTTCTTACACTTCCTCAGGTATCCATTTCACAAACCTCAAGTCCCTGATACTAAATTTGCTGATAAATGTTTTCTATAGGAGATGACTGCTGGTATAGTTTCTATACATGTAACATATGTGGTACTCTGCCATCATAAAACACAAAGCAACATCAACACAGGCATACTAACACATTACAGAAGCTATGCACCACTGTAAGTTGCCATACTGGAATCTATAGATTGAGCAGCATGTATGAAATAACATATAGCACCATTGTTGTAGTATGTAACATCAGAAACATTAGTCACATCCATAATAGAAGTGGCCCATATAATTCTCTGGCCATATATACTCTGGACAGCAATATGTGCACAGCATATATGCATTGTAACATGTATTCTTTGCAAAGGATGTTCTCATGACAGTATGTACCACTATGACACTACAGCAGGTACACATGGATGTGGCCAGACAGCATCTGTATATGTTATCATCATATAAACATTCTGCATAACATGAAATTTATGTAGCTGTGGTAGTATGGGTTATACTTTAAAATTCATAGTAGCATCACAAAACAAATGACAAAACATAATGATAGATATACACTTAGGGCAAAGATAGCAATAGCACATGATCATGAATGCAGTCTTTGTGTGCATGTGACAGAGTGTTAAGAATGTTGTGGGACACACACACACACACACACACACACACACACACACACACACATGCACACACTCACACATTAATACACATGCATGAACACAGACACACACACACACACTAATACACATAGATGAACACAGACACGCACAGACAGAAAGACACATACACACACACACACACACACACACTCACACACACACACACACACACACACACACACACACACACACACACACACACACACACACACACACACACACACACAGACATGGATCCATAAACACAGTTATGGCTTTGACACATATATGCTTTAGCTAAAATCCTCAGTTCTTCTGTATGAGTGCTGCAGATTTTTGTTGTACCACATGTTGATACTCTTGATTGGCACCTTGTTGTCTTGCATCATCATTTCCAGCATTATGATGCCAATACTCATCTTCACTATGTTATTAGTCCAACCAGTGTTGCGGTGCACTTACAGCTAATTTATCCACCACTGCATAATGCATCATATTACATAGCAGGATTGCACTCCATACTTTCTGAACTGCATACTACAGTATACCACCTAAGGTGTTCAGTCCATACTACAGTGTACCACCTGAGTTGTTCAGTCCATACTACAATGTACCACCTGAGGTGTTCAATCCATACTACAGTGTACCACTTGAGGTGTTTAGTCCATACTACATAGAGTTACCACCTGTCCCACTTTACAAGGGACAGTCCCTTTTGAGCAGTTGTGTCCTGCGAAAATATTAAAAAAATGGCAAAATCCTGAGATTTTAGGGCAAAAATATTTCATAAGTTTTCTTTAATAGTTGCATAAAACAGGTATTTTTTATCTGAAACACTTATAATTACCCATTATACTCATGGGGATGAGAGCATCAGTCAAATGTTGTAAATTAAATGTCATATGAAATATCATAAGCACCTCAAATTCTACAAGAATAAGCTTTTATTTTGCAAAAGACTGAAATTCCATCCTTTGCATTGATTATGGGTATATTTTATCCTGCAAAATCTGACATTTCTACAAAAAATGACTAACTTTGGACATTTGAAAAGGTGGCAACCCTAATACTACGGTGTAGCACCTTATGTATTCAGTCAGCAGAAGCACATCCATAGATGGGCAAACACCTGTTATATGATGTTGTAGGTCTGTTGGTTTGCTGTTGTGCAAATCTCCTGTGCCTTGTTTATTTGTCTTTTCATCAGCATGAGCAGCCATGTCTGATGTGTGTATGCTGCATCCCCTGCCAAGCACCTCTGTTCTTTGAAGATGACCTGAAGTGCATGGCACAGCCAGATAGTGATATCATATGTGCTGCCTGGATGTTTGGAATAAAAGCTGTATACATATACAATCATTGCACACCTGATCCTGCTATAGTACAACAAGAGATTATTCATTCAAGACTCCCTTATTGCTTTGCATATGTGATCTATGGCTACTATGCCAATGACCATGCCATTAATGTGTCGAAAGGTTCTCATTTCATCTGAGGTATCCTTTTCAGCCAAGGTTATGGGTATGCCAGTTATATTCCTCACATGTACCTCCATGCAATGTAGAAATTGATTGGTAGTCCTACTTGGGCATGCCTGTGATGTACCAGTGGTGTCCCCTGAGGGTTACTGGAATCTGCTGCTGATGCCAACTGCTGTCATGCATTTGGTGTGCTGTTTAGTGTGTGATATATGTGTGTAGTGTGTGTATGCATATCACAATACATGCTACAATGTCTCTTGCTATCTCTGTACTGTGAGAACATTATATTTCACATGGATTTGATACTAGCTCTGGCTGATTGTGTGGTATTTTCACTGGGATGGTGGTGATATACAACATTTGACTGATGCTCTCATCCCCATGAGTATAAAGTAATTGGATCATCATATTGATGCTTTAATTCTGAGTAGCAGTACTGTGACTTTTCTCTCATTTGATGTATTCTCACTACACCTTCAGATGTCTCTGAACTGAGTGCAGTCTCATATTGATGTAATGTAGCCATACCAAACTCCTTTTGCATGGCAATACCATGGCTGATCTTACCCCTGTGGCCCTGTTTGCTTCAGTTCCCCTCCTCGTATCCCTGTATTTCATGCATTATGTGGACAACATCTCATCGTATCCCTGTATTTCATGCATTATGTGGACAACATCTCATCGTATCCCTGTATTTCATGCATTATGTGGACAACATCTCATCGTATCCTTGTATTTCATGCATTATGTGGACAACATCTCAGAATCCCAGCAAAGAATAGCTTAGAGGAGCAGCTTTGACTATTTATTTGTATGTCTGCATTTTACGTATTTTCACTGAAGGCAGGTTTTATGATTCCCACATATGGCTCACATGTGATCTATACCAATGGTTTGTGAGGGGATAACTTCCCACAGAGGCATCTTATTGACAGTGCCAGATGCCCTGTTACCCTGTCTCATGACACCCATAAAAATCCATACAATCCAATAGACCCTGGGTACAACTGTGCACTATCACAAACCAGAAACCTTACTGAGTATGTGGTTGAATTGCTGAAGGCACACTTTTGCTATGTGGCTTCATCCAATTGTGCACTGCAGTATTACCCTGACACATATGACACAATAATATCCATGTGTGCAATATTTCACAATATCATAGTTATGAAGTAGTAACAGTATTGTGGGCTTTTGCTGGGCCAGATGTTCTCTGTACAACAGGCAGCAGAGGCTTTGCTAGATGAGGTGTCAGAGAATGAGCCAGCAGTGGATGATCATGCCAGATGAAGGCAGCAACAGTAAGCAGTGATGTTAATAAAGAGGCAGCTAATTGCACATAGCTTTACAATGCAGTAAACAAGAGTCAAATAGATGCACTACAGGAAAACTGATGCATGCAAAACTACAGTACAGGAAAACTGATGCATGCAAAACCAACACCCATGAATAGGCTGGCCACACTGTGTATCAGACATAAGCAATCCAAGTAACAATGTACAAAGGGCAGGGCGCAGTTGTCATCATTCACACAGGTGGTGAAGGGAGTACAGGAGTGCCTGACTTTCACAGAGAAGTGTATGATTGTGAGTGCTGAGCATTATAAAAATAAAAAGTGCTTTGATGTGAAGTGCCAGAACTGATATGAAGATTTAATGTTGAGAAGGGCTGGGGTCAGTGGATGTGTGTGATGAGCTGGGAGCTGTGGCTGTGTGAGTATGAGTCTGCAGGAACACAGCCTCCACACTCAGTGCAGCACTGTGGTTCAGCCAAGTGGATAGGTCATGCATTGCCAAGGGTTTAGCATCCAGTGCACACTCCTGATCATTAGAGCCGGTTTTACCAGCAGTTGCACCGGCTCTACCATGACCCTGCTTATGTGCTACATGACCTTGAGTGACATCTGCTAGGATATGTGCCAGCATGATGACAGTCATGACCACAGGAATGCCTCTCCAGTGGGTAGACACCTCTGTGATAGATGTTACTGTGGGAATGCTAGCACTGCAGGAGTGGGATCCCACATGTCCAAGGGCACATTAGATAACATGTGTGGGTTAAGCAGGTGAATGGCTCCAAGGATGTCCTGTCACCCCAGAAGGTGAGCCAGAGAAGACATTGCATGGTCCAGAGTGTTATTCAGTCTATCCAATGAATCACACTTAGGGAACATGCACTCCTGTAGGTCAGCATGCACATCTGAATCAGCCTCACTATCTTTGCCATGACTGTAGTGGCACTACCCTATGCCTCCACAATGACTATGCATGCATTATATGTTGAGTTGCAGCTACTAGCACACCAAACTCAGGGTATGGGCATTGACCATGTCTTCAGTGACTGCCATTACCAGCTTCTCTGTGTGGATCTCTCTGCCCATAATTGTTAGGAGGAGATGCAGACATCTGTCTACTGTAGACCAGCATACTTCACTGATTGATAATGCCCCCACCAACCTGCCCTCTCTCTAATTTTTCAGTAGCCTAAGTATCTGCAGACATAGGTGTATCCATAGTGCATGTTGAGGTGGTCACACCCCCATCTTAGACATATATTCTGTACCCCCTGTCTGTGCTATCACATCCTCTCCATTATTACAGATCCTCCAACATCAGATGTGCATAGCTCCACAGTGCTCGTGCCTAATAAGTAATCACCTGTGAGTACACCAAAGAGCAAAATATGCATTTTAAGTATGTCCCTGCACACCAACTACACATATGAATGAAGATATTTACAATATAAGCATGATAAACACTAATACCCATGGCCATATCTTGTGTGGATAATTGTGGACATTGAATCCCTGATGTACATTTATATCATAAATTAGATTTAATTAAATACCATAAATTTGACAGATTTAATTAAGTTATGTAGTGATTAAGAGGTAAGGAAAACTTGCAGGAATTGATAAACTGAAATAAACCGAAACACCTGAGGCATCCACAGTGTATTTTCTCTGGGGCCTGTCCAGTACCACTTTAACATCCAGCACCGTGTTGTTGGAGTCTGTGGAGGTGGTGCTGCCTTTAAGAAAGGCCATACTGCATGTAATGATAGCTGTTGCTTCACATCCCCCTGCATTTGTATATGCAAACAGGCCTGTTAACTGTATGAGTATTTTGTGGTTCAGCCATTTTTTTATGTTTAACTATATCAGTATCACCATAGTAAGAACTTCAGTTCTGAATTACATTTACATTTCCCCACTCCCGTTGTCACTGTCCTGTCTCTGACACATATTTATTTTATTCATTATTTTGTTTCCTCCATTTCTTTTACTATTTTATGTAGAAGCACAATGAACTGCACTTATCCCACCAGCAAAGGCCTGTTGGCACTGCCATGGGTGTTAGCAACAGCAGAACCACCATTACCGCAACTAGAAGCACCCAGCACTTCCTATGCCCAGCATACCACAGTTGCCTTTACACATCTTCCCTATCTGCACCACCTGCTTCAGGTAGCTCTATACTGGAAGCTGGTCCAGTTGTGCCTGCCAGTAGCAGTAAGAATGGAGGTGACACCTTCGTCACCCATAAGAAGCTGGTAGAGGTTGTGGAAGGTATCACAGACAGGAGGTTGGATGCCTGAACTGACCAAATGGAGAACCTGATCTAGGCATTCTTTGGGTCTTGCACCTGCCCAGCACTGGATCCACCATCTAACTGAGGGCCCAGAGGGGACAGTAACCAGGGTGACATGTAATCTTTCACTGGGTCTCAGCTAATGGAGATTGTAGCTGCAAACCCAGTCCTATCCCCCAACCAAGTGTTTCTCTCCCTTTTCTGTCCATGTCCACTCCTATTGGTCATTCATTCCTGCCTTCACCATTGTCTTCCCTCTGTCCAGTGTCTCCTTCACCATTATATTCCCCCTCATTCAGTGTGTTACTGAACACCCTTTCAGTCATATCTGTCTATCCCTGATGCCTATCCTATCCCAACTCTCTTCTTCCTCTTATTGCACATATTTCCTTCCCCAACATACACTTCATTTCAAAAATATGAAATGGGTGCCTGCCCCACAAAAATGTAATCCCACACTATCTTTATCCTGCGTGTTCTTTACTTGCCCACTTTCTATTCTGCCCTCTGCTTGCTTCCCCTTTCCATCTCTTTCCTCTACAACATTTACAACATTTAATCCAGTCAAAAATACATAAACACACCACACACATGCCTGTGTAGGGGTCCTAGGTCACTTAATCTTTGTGTGCTCATACTGTGTGCAGTAGTCATGCAGAGCACAGTCAATGTCCATTTACAACCAATAAGGAACTGCACTGCTCATTGCATACCCACAATTCCTTACAGTCACTGCCATCTACTAGGTATATTGGCATTGGTTGTGCAGATGAGATGAGTACCACTGAGCATCAATGTGCCTACAATAATGTATGAGCAGATGGCATAACTTGGGTAAAGCTTGCAGCTTTAGTCTGAGTGCTTCAAAGGCTCAGCTTGTAAAGTAAGTGATTTGTAGAGTATCAATAAACAGAGTGGAGGGTTCAAATCCCCTCAAGGTTTTATGTTTTTTTTTTAATTTTCTGTTTCCATTCTGTAAATGTGCAATGATTACCCGTTATGATACCCTCAGCATGGCTGCTTCTGTGGCTCAGCTTGTAAATGAAGCATTTCATAGAATGTCAGTGAAAAGGGTACTTGGTTAAAATCCCCTCATGGCTGTATTTGGTTTTAACAAATCTGCTTTCATTTTGTAAATGAATAATAATAACCTGCCTGAGGATTCATTAACATGCATTTATGCTTCTCACTCAAACTACACATTTACTTGGTGTTTTTGTCATGATGAGCAACGGTGATCATTGAATATGCAAGATGCTAAGCGAGCCTACACATCCAGCAGCACCTGTTCATAGCCAGCATAAGTGTTAATGGCCATGAACAGAGGTATGTAATCTCCACATACCCAGTAAGCCAGCATATGCAGATAGCATAATATAAGGCAAGGACAACTTGAATGAAAGACTTAAGAGATAGAGGAAGCTAAATGAGGAAATTACACTCAGCTATAACTGGATTAGTGCACAAACAGCAGCATTTAAATAAATAAATATCTTATTTATGCAAATAATCCTGTTCACTTAGTGACACGTACTTAAAAATAAAATGCTGACAAAGGATGTGACAGGGACACAAAGCTACAGTCTAGTAAAGGGGAATAAATGTGATAAATGTTTGTATGTAAAATGCTGAGTTAAGACAACAGTTAACAAGGACAGTAGATACATTGGGGAAATTTGCATATACTGCAGTTAATGCACATCAGATGTGTATCCATAAAATTATGTCTTGTAACCAACAGTATGCTGCACCCCCATGATGTGAAAACAAAATAAATGAACCCTTACAACTGTTGTCTCATGCACTTCAGAAAGGGACATTTTTGGCCATCTGTTGTCAATTGTAACCAAAGAAAGGGTATTGCAAATTTACACATGTATAACCCAAGCATGTGTTTTATATTCATGTAAATTACAAATAGTAGTATAAAACAGTCCTAAAACCTAAATTTCTGATTGCATGCTCAGTAATATTTGTGGTACCCAAATGATTATATTGACAATGCCTAGCTACACCTGTGAAGCAGGTGTATGGATGTACTCTGTCATTGTAATACAAGCTATGATCAAAGGTAATAAGTTACATCCACATGATTGATGCTATAACATACATACAGGTTAAAGAATTACTGCCCTTGCCTTGTGTGTATAACGGAAACAATATTGATGGTTTTTATAGCAGTGTACACACTGTGGCAGTGTGAAGGCATTTGAGAAGAATCACAGACACCTGTGCAATCATTCCAATAATAGTATTAAGTGATGAAAAAACATTATTTTTAGGGGTCTATATTACAACGTCAAACTCACAGGAGTTCGAACATTGTAATATCGAACCGTAAAGTTAGAAACCCAATAACAACGAAAATACAGAACAGCAATTTTTTTTCCCCAGAGAAAAAAATCACTGTTCCATAACAAAAAAAAAAAACAAACTTACCGTTTAAACTTAAACTAAAGTGGGGGGCTTCACCCCCACACTCCCAACATGGGGGGCTGTGCCACCCACACCCCCCCTACTTAAATATACCAACTCCGAGATCAAGCCACAGTGGAGGAAATAGCAAAGCCCCAAAAACAGACCACCGATTTTCTCCCTAGGAAAAAAATTGGTGTGCCGTGGCTTCGCTATTTTCATATTTCGGACTTTTGGGTTCGATATTACAATGTTCGAACTCCTGTGAGTTCGACGTTGTAATATAGACCCTATTTTTAGCAACATCCATATTGTGAATATTACAAAGTTTGTGACTGTTCATACATGCTGTGTATATAACAAAACACATAAAGACATGACATACACAAACGTGTCACATTGACCAGTTTATTAACAGAATAATGATCTGATATACATGGTACCATTTTTTAGCTATAGCAGATGTGACATAGGTACATGCAAAAGGAGGCATAGTAATCTAGCATATGCAAGCATTCCCATAAACCAAGGTAAAAGAAAGTATAGTCAGTCCCCTGGCAAACTGGGCACGTTTCTGAATGCCATGATGTATCTCAATATGTGTAGGTTGTATTTAAGTATATAACACAAATGGATAGGTAGCCCACACAAGCCAAGGGAAAAATAAAATAATAATGAAGATTATCCCAAATAACACAAATCAAGGTGTGAAGTAAGAAAGGGCTTTTAATGTTAATTTACCCAATACAATTTTTCCCAAGTGACAAAAAGGCGGTAGCTATGTTTATGTTCACACAACTGTGAACAATCATGTATCAGTTTTGGTTAGCCAAGCCACTCATTTTCATCCACATTGTTTTTTGCACATACGGTCCCAGATTTAAACCACAGTCTATCTGTGTAGATATGCTATACAAATCAGTATTAGCTGGATGTGCCACAAGAGCATTCTCAACACAAGAATCACAGAACACCTATTCGACTGCCATGAAATCTTCAAAGTGTTGAAAGGTATTTGTCCAATATAAAAATTGATAGAAATAACTTGATACTATGGTGTATATGTCATATCAGTACATCCACATAATGTTGTCCTTTGCTGTCATTTTACAGCCACCTACGTTAATCCACAAGCTAACAAAATGTGTATTAACTATATGCGCCACAGGCAAAGTTTTACCACAACTATGAGACACAACCTATGTGAAGTCATGATGTCATATGATTGTATTTAAAGCAGTTGTTTGAGTTAAAAGTAATGAGGTATACCTCTCCCACTGTAATAGTACACATTGCAACTGTGGTGGATGTCCTTCATGCATAGCAATACACTGACACTATGGGGGTTAGAACACCTACCTGTGTGACCACAAAAGCTGCATGATATTGTGTAAACCAAATGTACCACAAGAGAATTTTGTATTTTCATACAATAATTGTGAGAAGTGTGTATTTGAAGGCAGTACATCAGCTTATTGCTGCAAGGCTTATGTGTGCCTGTAATTTGGTTAAAAGAATGGTGGGGTCTGTCTCATTGTCACAAAATATTGCATGGTGCTAGGTATACCCAAACACAAATTTTGCCTTATGCTGTCATCATGTGATGGTAGAGTTATAGTCAAGCACAATGCATAGATAGTCATGGATTTGAACGTATGGCTTACTAAGTCAACAAGCTACAGAATATTGTATCATTTCTTCATACCACAGGCAAAGGTTTACTTATAGTTTTAGAAAAGGCACATATAAACAAATTGCATCATCAGTGTTCAACAAAGGTTGAACAAAGGTTCACAAAAAAAAGAATAGGTTGGGCTCCAATTGCGATAGTGGTAACATTGATGGAAGAAGTTGAGCTTTTCTGGTTCCCATCAGTATGGATTCCAGGGATATAAAGAATATTTTAATGGATAACTGGAAAATTATTTTAGGAAATAATGATTTGGATAGAATAGTCAGTTACAATCCAAAGTTTGTTTACAAAATGGACATGAATTTAAAAGAATTGTTAGAAAGACAGAAAGGCTTTTCTGATTCATTTGTATCTGGTGCTTTTGGTACCTATCCTTCTTTCAGTTGTAAATACTGTAGGTTTATCAGTTCAGCACACAGTGTATTTTTGAAGCATTTAAATAAGACCACTAGTTCAGATAGTCATTTTAACTGTAAATCTGTAGCTATTGTTTACTTAGCAACTTGCTGTAGCTGTGGAAGCTTCTATGTGGGTAAAACCACTAGAATGATCTCAGAGATAATTTATGAATACATTATAGCTAGTAAAAAGAAAGATTATGCTGATGTTTTGGCTAAGTATGCCTCTGTGTGCTTAGATTAAAAAATATATATATTTTATTCTTGACACATTTGACTAGTCAAATTTTATTGATCAGTATAACAATGCACTTGAATGTAAAGAATTGAAATGGCAAATTGCTTTGGCAGCTGGCAAACACTCAGGATTAAATGGTGTTATAAATATTAAATGTTTGCTAAAAAGTACATTATTTTAATTTGTTTACAGTGCACTGGTTCTTAAACATGAAATGAATATTTAAATGTATGGTATCAAATTTTATTGGGTGTATAAGGAAGTTTTGCGAGCGATTTATTTGTTTGGATGAAGCTCTTATTAAAAAAAATGATAGAGCTAACTTTTTAATATCTGGAATCTCATGTCTTTTTGAGCATTCGTGGAGCTTGTTTGGATTTGTTATGTCACTCTTCTGAATTTTCCATGACTCTTCTTCAACTTCACAGTGAAATCTGCATGTCTTGACTACAGAAGTCCATTAGGACATACAGAAGTGATACTAGCCACTCACGTTACTTTCTTTCTTTTCTTAATCTCTCCCTGAAGTGCACCACTGACAAGCTGATTTGTACAACTGATAGTAAAGTATTAGTACATGTGGAATTATATACTGAGGTTTTGAACTTGGAAAAGGAATTAGCAGTAGTCTATGATGTTCTGTGCCAACCTTCATTGAAATAAAGAGTATATATATATACACACACACAAAACAGTGTATGTGTTATGTTAATGTTTGATGCATCACAATTCACACATTTGTCATGCTACTTTCATTACATTACTCATTATATGGATGATGCAGGTGTAGGGCTACACAGCCCTCATTTCTGGTGACTGTCTTTAGTTGTATCAGTATTAGAGGCAATTGTATGTGTTTGTATGGGGTCTATATCATATCATTAAAGGTTCAACTCAGCAAACCTCCATTTGTTGAACCCAAAACAGCAAATGTTCACTTAAGCAAATGTTCACATCAGTGAATGGTTTACACAGGGAATAGAATGAGTTGACCAACATTGCTACCGTCACACACACTGCACTATGTTAAATCCACCTAATTGGGGGGCTGCACCCACCACACACTCCTATCTATATATACCAACATGGAGATAACACCAGAATGGGGATAAGGGCAAATTTCCTGATGTCACTGGCCAACTAATCCCATTCCCTTTTTAATGCATTTGTTGAGGTGAACAGTCATGTTAGTGAATGTTCATTGTTTTGGATTTGACAAATGGAGGTTTGCTGAGATGAACCTTTGATTATAGGATATAGACCCATTTGTATCAAGTGATTGAGTAATAAAGTCATAATATGTATCATAACTGATATAGCTCAGAAGATGGATGTAAATAAAACCATATTGATCCTATTACCTTATGTGTGTATAGCAGCAATATTGCCTACATATGCCTATAGTACTATGCTTGTAAACCCATAAATCCTTGATTGAACCTAATGTCCTGCAGCAATTGCTAAAAAGATAAGCATTTTGTGAATGATTATGAAACACATGGGGGACCACGCATGTTAATGCTGGTGGAAACCTCAATTATGAAAACAATATGAAGCATGGAAGTTTGTGGGCAACATGCTTCATAACACTACTTATAATTGCAACGTCTCATATGGTGTATATTCGGTTCTGTTCAATATATGATAATAACTGTCTCTGCATAGTGCCATCAGCCTGACTTTACATAGTGTACTGAGCCTGTGCACAAAAGCTTGAGATGTAGCACATTAATGTGGCCAAAGGCAAAAACTCACAAGATTTTGGCATAAGCTGAGTAATGCCATTCCCCATTTATTACAAGTGCTGCTTGGCACAAGGTATTGTGCAAATGCTGAATACAAAGACTGAAAAGAAAGTAGGGAAGGGAAGATTGAGAGATTTGGAGACAGGGATAGAGACATAAAAAAATTGTTTATGGGACATTTCTGCCCATCTTTGGGGTGTGTTACTCTTAGGTTCATCATCATCATTATTCTGTCATTTTCTCTGCAATAAAGTGTTCACAATAGGGAGCAAACAGATTAAGTCAGAAACAGGATAATCATGTTTTAAAATATGTAGCCAACAGTAACAGACAAAATAGTCATGCAACAATAATTTAATAAGACTTTGATATAAGTCTGTATTTGAACATTGACACTATGCAAAAAGTAATCTACAGACCAAAGCATTATCTCAGTACACCACATAGAAACACCTACTTCATGAAGTTAAAATGAGACAACAGATTGAAACAAAGAAGAATATACATATTAGCCTTCATCACAGTAATGACAAGTGCAAAATGCCATAAGGTGTACATTACATCCAGCATACTAATAAATCATCATCATCAACACCTTTTTTCCCATTTTTACATGGGGTCAGGGTGTAGTATTAACTTTCACCATATCTCTTAATTCAATGTCACCCTCCTACCTTCTTTAACACTCATGCCTGGCTGTCACAGGACTTCTCTCACTCAATCCATCTGCCTTTTTGCTGGATGCCCTTATTTCCTCTTGCCCTCCTGCAGTTTGCCCAAATCTTCTTCACTAGATTGTCTTCTGCTTTTCTTTGCATGTGCCTGAATCACCATAATCTGTTCTCTTTGACCTTCTGTGTAATTGGAGCTATTTGGCTTCTGCTCTGAATTCCTCATTTCTTCATCTGTCTTGCAATATGCATTCTACCATTCATCACAGGCATCTCATGACCATCACCTCTAGCTTCCTCAACTGCTGTGCCTTTACTGCCCAGGTTTCTGAACCATACCATTATACAGGTTACATCATTGTTTGTACACCTTACTTTTCAGCTTCTTTGGTATTCTTCTGTCATACACTGCCCCTGACACTCCATGCCAGTTGGCTGCAGCTGCTCTGATTCTGGCTTTGACCTCTTCATTCAGACTTCCCTTCTCCTCAACCACCCCTCCCAGATACTTGAAGTTGTTAACCTGTTCCACTGCTTTTCCTTCTATCTCATGTCTCATCTTCGCCTGATTTCCCCCATTTGCTGCCATTACAGCTGTCTTATATGTACTCAATTTTATTCAATGTGGTTTCAGTTTTACATTCTATTCCCTTATCCTTTGCTGAAGTCCTTGCTGAGAGTCTGACTGTAATGTGACATATTTTGTATGCAGCAACTTTGTTGATATGTCCAATTTGCTAGTTTAATCCATCACCAGTATGAACAGTAGTGGACTCAGAAATGAACCCTGATGCACACTCACTCCCATTAGGAACCCCTCTGTGAGACTGTACACTGTTCGTACTTGAGTCTTTGGGTCTTTGGGCATAGCCTGCACTAACTCAATCAATGATTTTGGACTTCAAACCACTGCAGGGCTGCCCAAATCAGCTTTATTGGGATCATCTAAGTCTAGGAATGCCCATTGGACTCTTTCCTCATCTCTAGCTTCTTCTTAACTATCTGTCTCACTGCGAACATTGGGTCAGTTGTGCTGCATCCTGATCTGAATCCGACCTCTCCCATCTTACTTTGTACTAGTCTGCATATTCATTTACCAGTTGCCCTCTCCAGTACTTTCATACAGTGTAACAGGAGTTTGATAAATCTGTAATGCCCACAGATGTGAATGTCCCCCTTGCTCTTGAACACTGGCACTAGTATTCTTATTTCCTAGTCACCTGGGATACATATTTTTCTCGACACTGATATGAGTACCCTCCTCAGCCATTTCTCCCCTACCTCACCCAGCATCTTTATCATATCTGCTGTGACCTCATCTGAGCCTGCTGCTTTCTCTGACTTCATTTTCCTTAGTGCTGTTCTTACTTCTTCTGGGGTGGGCTCCTCTTCTTCTTTTATCATAAGCTGTGTCTGGGGCAGTACACGTCTGTTGGGGTTTCTTCATTCAAGATGCTGCTGGAAGTACTCCTTCCATCTGCCTTTGATGTCCTGTGGACTGAGCATGTTGCTGCTGGCATTCCTTATGAAGGGTTTCTATCTTCTTTATCTTGCCGTCTTCGCCTTGCAGCCTGGTAGATCTTCTTTCTGCCATCTACGTTGTCACTTTTCAGAAGCTGGTAAAGTACCTCTGATGCCTTATTCTTTGCTGTTGCAACTCTTCTGTTAGCCTCTTTGTTAGCCAACTAGTATTCCTACCTAGCTTGGTCTGTCTTTTTAATCACCCACTTTCCTGCATTCTTTCTTTCCTCTGATGACTTCCTACACTTCGGCATTCCACCACCTGCTTTCCTTATGTACCTTATTTCCATACCTGGCTTAGCTGCATACCTGTTCTGGAGTCCTCACACATGCTGTTTTAAGGTACTGCCATTCTTCTTCATCTCCACCTGTTTCCTCTTCTTTTTGAGATGCTAGAGCCACGAGTAATTCCTTAAACTCTTGTGTTTTCTCTCCAGTCACCTTCCAGGTCTTCAGCCTAATCTCTGTTGACCTTAGATTCTTCTGTGACTACTGCTTGCAGATGATTGTAGCAACCAATGGTTTATGCTGTGGGATGACTGTTTCACTGGGGAAAACTTATCAAGCTTTAATTCTACCCCAATGCCCCTTCTTTACTAGGAGGAAGTCTTACCAGATTTGCATGTTGGCTACTCTTGTATGTGATCTTGAGATTGTCTGTCTTGCTGAACGATGTGTTGGCCACCATCAAGGCATTTGCTAGACAGAAGTCTAGAATGGCCTCTACTACTTTCTTCCTGTTGCTCCACATCTCTATCCACGTGGACCCAAACAGTCCTCATATCCTGTTCTGTCTGTTTCGATATGTGCATTCAGGTCACCTATTATCAACACCAATTCCTTTGTCTTACTTTATCTAGTAGGCCCTGCAACTCCTATTTGAATGCAATCTTTTCCTCACTGTCACAACCCTGCTGTGCAGCATATGCAGAGATTATGACTAGTGCCCTGTTCTTACACTAGAGTGTGACTGTCATGAGAGTATCACCAATTCTGATGACATCCCTCACTGTCTTCTGAAGCCCCTCCCTCACCACAATTTCCACATCATTTATAATCTGCCCTCCTCTTGAATAATAGATTCTGGATCCTAAGCCCAGGGGCTTTCCTGCACTGCCCTTCCATCTTGTTTCCTGGACACAGAGAATGTCCATCCTTCTCATGTCATCCACTTCCAGTCTGAGCCCTGTCAGTGAACCTACAATGAATGTAGCAATTCTTAGCTCATATTTTACATCCAGCTTTGCTCAACAGAGCTATCCCAGTTAACCCAAGCTGGGAAACTGGACAGTTGACCCAGTGATGGTGGGCTTTATGATGAGTACACACTGGAGGGCACATACTGGCAATAGGGGCACATACATCCCTCCTACCACAAGTACCCATTCTCCACGCCCATTTGGTGACATTAATCAACATGACCAAATCACCTACAGCCAATTTTCTACACTGTCTAGCCCTGACCCAACACAGAGTCTGTTGTCCATGTTCTCCTCTCTTGAGGAGACTGTGCACTACAGTTAATGCCCAAAGTGGTTGGTCTATACAACTCTTCCTCCTGTAGGAACCATTAAGATTCTTTGCTGCTGCCCACAGCTCTGTTCCTATATGAGTCTGACATGGAAATACTCAGCATGTTTTTGGAGGTAGGAGGAAACCCACAGAGACACAAGAAGAGTATGTAACTCCATAGACGCATTGGCTGGAGGTCAGGATAGAACCTTATACCTTGTGCATGGGAGGAAAAGACCTTAACTATTATGCGAGATACATAAATATGCAGGATTAAAAAGTGATGATACAAAAGTGGGAAAAAGAGAGTGCGATGGAGACAGGGAGAGAGAGATGGAGACAGGAAGAGAGAGGAGAGAGATATGGAGACATGGAGACAGGGAGAAAGAGAGACATGCAATGATTTTTGTTTCAGGGCCATTTTCAATGATATTTGTGGTTTGTTACTTTTCCTCATGATTAATCTGTCATGCTTTTTACAATAAAGTGTTTCCAACAGAGAGCAAGCAGGGGTAGAAAAGTAGAAACATCATTAAGAAATAAACATAATAATCGTAGGTTAATAACATATGTAGGCAACAGTTACACACACAATAATAATAATAATATAAAAAATATATAGTTTGATATAGTTCTGGATTCATAGTTCTGACACTAAGCAAAAAGCAGTCTACAGACATGTGAATTATCTCAACAGATCATGTAGGGACTCAATTCACAATGTTAAATTCATTTCCTTGAAAGGACAGTGACAAAAGACTGAAGCAAGGGAGAATGTCGGCATTAGACTTCATCACAGTAATGACAATTGTAACATGCCATATGGTGTACATTACATCCAGTAGAATAATAAATGCCTCACAATAGTGCTTTCAGTCTGTATTTCTATAGTGCAGCAGGGTTAATCAGATTTGTGTGAAGATAACCGTACTGGTGCAGGTGACAGCAAAAACTCACCAGTATTTGCCATAGAGCATGAAATGCCATTCACCATCACTCAGCATTGTTGTGCAATGCAAAGCTCCATGCAAATGCTGGGTACAAAATATGAAGGCTTTTTATATGGACCATTTCTGGCCATGGGTGTGTTGTGTGTGATTATATTTTTTTTACCAGAGTAAACATGAACAAAAGGGGGTTATTAGAACAGTGGTGAAGATTGGGGCATATAGCAGGTTAGAATGTGCAGGATGGTGGTAGGAGAGCTGGTTTATTTGAGTTGCACTGAGGAAGGGCTATGCCTGAAAGCTTTACAGTTTTTTGTTGAATAAAGGTTTTTGCAGTTTTAGTAGTTGATGTTTCTTCAGTCTGAAGTTTGTTTTTGGTTATTCTAAGGGAATCCAACATTGGTTAGCTTGGTAGGACATGGTTAACAGACCACATTGCTTTGCCAAGGGTGGTCTGCACATTTCTCCTTTAGGCTTTCGAATACTGGCTAAAACTTTATCCACCACCATAGTGCCTTTTTTAGGCAATGCCAAATTGATAAACCTACCAACATAGGAAAGTCAATTCAACTGCACCTCAAGGTAATACTGCTCAATGCCAGGAACCTAAATAATATATATATATATATATATATATATATATATATATATATATATATATATATATATATATATATATATATATATATATATATATATATATATATATATATATACATTCATACTCCCTCAAAGCCCTCTTCACACTTTAGAATGTAGATATCTGTGCAGTTACTGAGCAATGGTTTAAAGGGGCAGAGAGTACCCCAGCAGTGCAAAGTTTCAGTGCCCTCCACACTTTTACACCAGGACCTGCACAGAAAAAGGCTAAAGGTGGAGGTCTCTCAATATACATCAATAACAAGCATGTGCCTATGGTGGTTAAACAGGATGAAGTGCTGGAGTTCCTTTATGTGCAGATCTTCATAGACAAAATTCCATACCATATCCTTGCCAAATATAGATCACCTTCCATGGCCCAAGAAGCTCACAATACATACTTGGACCTACTGGAGATACCAACCATCCAACCTAACACTCCACTCATGGAACACTTTAATTACCCATTTATAGACTGGGAATAATACACAGCCTCATATCAACAGGCACAGAGATTCCTGGACTTTGTAAATACAAGCACCCTTGACCAAATAGTGAATATGTCCACTAGATGCTCCAATATACCGGAGCTTTGGCTTACAAATGTGGGAGAATGTTGCACTGCCTAATGTTTTTCCTCCCTGGTAGGGTCCAACCATAAAGCTGTTTCCTTTGGAGTAATTATTTGATTATAGTCATAAAACAGGCTTTGAACCACTTGAATGGAGGACTATGATGGTCATCCCCTTTATAAGGGAGGACCTTCAACAGATCCTTGAAACTACAGACCCATTAGTGTGACTTGTCTTATTTGCAAGGTCATGGAAAGAATTATCATGGAAATTATAAACAAGGACATAGGAGACATCCTCCAGACACTGGATCCATCCCAGTCTGGCTTTGTCAAAGGAAGGTCATGCTTACTAAATCTGAAGGACTTCTTTGAAAAGGTCACTAAGGCAATGGATGAGGGGAAAATGATGTGTACTGTCTACCCACATCTGGCTAAAGCATTTGATACAATACCCCACTCGGACATTGTCAACAAACTTACAGAACAAGGTATAAAACATTTTATAGCATGCTGGATAGCTAACTGGCTCACTGATAGGACTTAAGAGGTTAGAATCAGTGAGGCCACTTCCACAAAGATGCTGGTCACCAGTGGAGACTCCCTTGGCTCTGTAATGAGCCCACTCCTCTTTGGCATCTACTTGTTGAATGTCAAAGCCAATGTCTAAGTCATTTGGCTATCCAAGTTAGCAGATGAATGCAAACTGGGAGCAGTCATTAAATCTCCCCTAGACGAGAACAGCCTTCAGGAAGGGCTAATACAGACAAATGCTTAGTACAAAAGCCATGGCTTAAAACTCAGTACCAAGAAATGTATTATAGAACATTTTGGGAGTTCTGCTACCCTGGGTACCTACATCATCAATAAAATACCTCAAGAGTTTATTCACTGCTCAGAGATCTGGGAACTCATGTAGAGAATAACCTAGCCTTTGACCAACATATGTCCAAGGTAGTAAGAACATCCTTCTATGCTGCTCAGCTTATAAGCAAGGCATGGCATCTAGGTCCAGAGAGGTCATCATACCACTGTACTCGGCCATTATCAGACCTATCACAGAGTATAATGCCCCCTTTGGTATGTACCTGACCAGACACATGCAGCAACTGGAACATCCACAAACGCTCCTTACAAAAAGAATACAGGGAGTAAACACTATGTCCTACACTGATCATTCCAAAGTCCTGTCTCTTTATTCAGTATCATACAGACAACTGATCTTTGCCTGGCATTCAAGGCATCCCTGGGCCCTATTTTGATTAACGTTTTGCACATCCAAAAGACAAAAACATCAGAACTACTAGATTAAGAGACCCAAATTTTGCTTGTGTGATAAAGAGGACATGTTAGAGAGACTAATATGTTTCTCAGAGAATTCCCATTCTCTGGAACAGGCTCCCCATCCATGTGAAGAAGAGTTCCTCCCTATCTATATTTAAGTGCAATTTAGACCAGTGGATGGGTAATTAGAAATTCACCCTTGGTCTAGCTACTATGTTTCTGATAAACAAAGGCAGTCATTAAATCACAGCTATATATATCTTCCTGCACATCCCTGGCTATTTTCCCTACTGTCTTTCCCTCTTTGTGCCCCTTTTTTCACCACTTTCCTATCAACCCCTTTTTCTTTTCTTTTAAAGAAATTAGCGTGGGGTAAGCAGGAGTAAGCACTTTTAAGCAGCAGTAAGCAGGTTTAAGCCTGTTTGCATGGGGGTAAGCAATGCCTGCACAGGTTTAGCAATGCAGAAGCTAACAGAGTATAAGAAACTGTACCCGGAGGTTAGCAGTGCTTACATCCCTGAAAACCCATGCAAACCCGCTTACAACTGCTTTAAAGTGCCTTAAACATTCTGTATCCAACAGCCCGTGTTCTGTCCAGCAAAAAAATAAACACCCTCTGCAAGGCTCGACCCCAGGACTCTGCCCACCATAGACAAAGTGATTTACCACTAAGCCATGCCAGACATACATAATACTGATGTTTTCAAAAACATATCATCCAGCCCAGTCATGCAACAGTACAGAAAATGTATTCCAATGTTTATAGTTTCATAGTTTCATAGTTTAGTACTAGGCTATCTGCCCTGGGGCATTTATAAGCCTAGCCATAGTGATGTGGCTTTCGCCACCCCATGTAATGGTACAAAAGTGTACAGAATAGATTTAGAATACTGTGCCTCTGTCTAGTAGTGACACAGTGAAAATCCCCTTTCATAATAGAATTAGTTTACTGTGCCTCTGTCTAGTAGTGACACAGAGATGACCCCCCGGGGTAAACCTACGATTTCCCATCCACTCGTCAAGATTTCTCTTGAAGAGAGTCAGAGGGGGGAGCTCTGCCTAACATGAACTGGGATTCTGTTCCAGAGTATGGGAAGCCTCTGAGTTATGAATCTGTCCCTCCAGCATGTCCTATTCATATTTGTGCTGAGGTTTAAATCTTTAGCTCTCATGGTTCTGATGGATTTGGATTTTTTGAGGTGGAGCATGTCCATCAATTCCTGATTGGACATGGCCTTGTACATCAGGCACAGATCACCTCTGAGTAGGCGGTATGCTACTGAATAGAGCTGGAGTTTCTTTAATCTGGCAGCATATGACATATGTTGGAGACCCTTGATCCTCTTGGTGAGGTACTTTTGGGGTCTCTCCAGCTGTTGCAAGTGCCGGGTAAGGTACATACCAAATGGGGCATTGTACTCAATCATGGGCCTGATAAGGGAGGAGTATAGGGGTACAAAGACCTCCTTTGATCTGGATGTGAATCCCTTCATGATAAGGTGGGCAAGGTAGAAAGTCTTTCTAACCACTTTGGCAATGTGGGTGTCAAATGAGAGGTCACTATCGACTTGGGTCCCCAGGTCTCTGATTACTTTTTCCATACTCAGTGGGTTACTGTCTAAGTGATAATTTGTGGGTACTTTGTTTTTCCCAAAGGGGATGACTATACATTTTTTGGCATTTAGTTTAAGGCCATGACTCCGGCATCAGTTGTCCATTTCAGTGAGGCCTTTCTGTAGGATGTATGTGTCAGCTGGTGTATCGACTATGGCGCCTAGTTTGCAGTCATCTGCGAACTTTGTCAGCCACAACCCTCCCATGTTTGCTTTCACATCTGAGAAATAAATGCCGAACAAGAGTGGTCCCAGGACAGAGCCCTGTGGGACACCACTTGTGACTGGCTTTGAGTCTGACATGGCTCCAGTGATCCTGACTTTATGGGTTCTATCCTTTAGCCAGTTTGCAACCCATCTTGTGACATATGGATTTACATTTAAGCTGTTGAGCTTGTCTATGAGGCCTGAGTGGGGTATTGTGTCGAAAGCTTTAGCCAAGTCCAGGTAGGCTGTATGGACTGCTTTGCGCTCATCAATGGCTCTAGTGACTGTTTTGAAAAAGTCAACCAGGTTCAAAAGGCAGGATCTGCCCTTTACAAAGCTGAACTGGGTGGGATCAAGTGTCTGTAGGTCCCCAATGTCTCTGTTTATGAGTTCCATAATGATTCTTTCCATAGCTTTGAAGACCAGGCTGGTTAAGCTTATGGGGCGGTAGTTACCAGGGTCTGTAGAGGTGCCTCCTTTTTGGAGTGGGACCACTGTTGCTGTACGCCAGTGTTCAGGTACATATCCTGTAGTAAGGCTAAGGTTAAATAGCATTTTTATGTGCGGGTTTAGCTCCTCTTGGAGTTCACATAGCACGCAACCCAGGATACCATCAGGTCCCATTGATGCTGTGTTTTTAGCTTTGCTAAGGGCGGTTCTCACCTGGACATCTGAGATGACAGGGAGGTTACATTCAGCTGGGATAAGGATTTCTTCTTTTGGGGGTGAGGGAGGGGAGAAATTTTCACTGAACCTGTCTGCCAGAATGTTGGCAATATCTGTGGGTTCAGTGTATTTTTTGTCATTGTGAACTAACTCTGAGCATATCTGAGGGTTTCCGCCCAGGTTTCTAACATAGCAGAAGAAGGCCTTGTGGTTATCTTTAGTGTCCATAGCGATTATTCTCTCAAAGTTGTCCTTGGATGTTTTTATGAGAGAATGTAGCTTTCTACTAGTGCTGATCAGAGATGCCTTCTCTTTATGGGATTTTGCTCTGTTGTGCAGTAGCTTCCTTCTTTTGCTATACAATTTGTTTATGGCTGGGGTCCACCAGACAGGACACCTGCCCTTGGTGGAGAGGGTCTTGATTTTATTTGGGATTGCATGATCCATGCATTCTTGGAGATGTCCATAGAAAGCATTTGTGAAGGATTCAGCATTGTGGGATGTGGTTTCCACTGGCCCAGTGGGCTTAAAGGATACCATCTCAGTCTTAAGAAGTGTAAAGTCGGCTTTTGAGAAGTTTTTCACTGTAGTCTTTTGTGTTGGGGGTGGAGGTGGGATATGTATATCCAGGGTGATTAGTTTGTGATCAGATCTCACTAGTGAGGGGTATACTTCCGGTGTGGAGCACTTTGTCCCCATGTTTGTGATGATCAGGTCTAGTATATTATCTCCCCTTGTGGGAGAGGTGACTAGCTGTTCCATTGCATTTGAATTTATGAATTCCAGGAACCTTTGGACTAGGGTGTTAGGGCTAGAATAGTGCACCCAGTCTATGTTAGAGTAGTTGAAGTCTCCCAATATGATGGTGTTTGGTGAGACATTCATATCCTCCAATGTCTTCAGGAAGGCTGAATGGGGTTCCTGAGATTGGGAGGGTGGTCTGTAACATGCTACCAGTTGTATAGAAGTTTTGCCTATGGTTAGTTGCACCTTGATGGTCTCTGATGTTTCATGTGTTGCCACTAACCTGGAGGTGTGGGTGTCCTTGATGAATATGGACACTCCCCCTCCCTTTTTGGTTTGGCCCGAGTTTTGGGGCCAAAAAGCATGATACGAGGTATAGCCTGGTAGCGCTGGGGTGCTCTCAGGAGCCTTGAACCAGGTTTCAGTTACTGCACAGACATCAATGTTCTCCATACTGAGGAGTGCTTCGAGAGCCTGCATCTTCAGATTTAGACTTCTGGCATTGAGCAGCATTACCCTTAATTTTTTTCCATTTTTGTTTTCTAAGGAGGTGGGTTTGTCTTTTGAGCCTTGCCTAAAAAAGGCACTATGGGGGTGGCAAGAGCCTTAGCCAATATCCAGAAGCCCAGTGGTGACAGATGCAAACCGTCCCTTGTGAAGCAGCGTGGCTTGTCCAGCATGTCATCCCAAGCAGACAGACATTGGATCCCCCTAGAATGACACCAGTAATTGAGCCAATTATTAAAGTTGATCATCTTGTCTTTGTATTGTGGCATTATTCTTGGTGAGGGCAAGATGCTGCTCAGGGTCAGGGTCATACCAGCCTGGACTACATAATCAGAGAGCTCCTCTATGTCTCTTTTCATGTAGTCCAGGGAGGTACGTCTCAGGTCATTCACGCCGGCATGGACAATGACGGAGTCATATTTGTATTTGCTTTGGAGTGACCTGAGTGCGTGTGTTATATGGCGGATCCTAGCTCCCAATAGGCAGCTCACCGTTACCCTCTCCTTGTTCAGCCTGGTAAGCGGAACATCAGTGTGTCTGACTATAGAGTCACCTATTACTAGTGTATCAGGCATGGTGTTTGGCCTTAAGGGCTGTGATTGTTTGACACACTGATTTATTGGAGTATGTGTTCATGTGTTATGTTTTGAGGTGGTGGATTTTTGGGTGTGTGCTTTGGGAGTCTCTGTTGTTTTGGTAAGTTTTTTGTTAGAGCCTCCGAGTATGTCTTTGTGTTATTATGTGTTTGGTTTGCAGTTGTGGCAAGTCTATGTGGGACTGGGTTTGTTGTGTGTGTGGTTACCTTCTCCTCCTGTTTGGTCTTGCCAGTCCTGAGTTGAGAGATTTCAGCCTCCAGTTTGGCTATATAGTTGCATCTCTCACATGTATTTGTGTTTGTTGGGAGGAGGAGAGGGTTGTCTGTGTACATGAGACAATTGTAGCATTGTCTCAAGATTTCCAGATTAACCAGCTGAACCGGAGAGGATGCTAGTAATCTACCACTCACCATGCTAGAATATTATAAGGGAGTGCTGCGCCTTTAAGGGAAGTGGGTACTCACAGGGGTGGTAGATGGATGTAGTGCTTACTTTAGTTTGAGAGTGCTTACTTAGAAGAGAGGTTTTGAGAACAAGTGCTAGGCTTATAATAAAGCGGGTAGACTGATTATTATGAGTAGAGCTTTCTTAAGGGAAAATTTGAAGAGCAGACTTGGCGGAGCCAGAAAAAGTTTAACCTTGTTTAACTGGCGCTGCGCTATGCGCACAATCGCGCAAAGCCACGCAAACATGGATTTTAAACAGGGAACTTCAAAAGAGCTAGAAATGGTCCAAAACAACCAATTACTACAAGCTCTTGTGCTGAGGTCACTCCTTCAGGGACAGATAGGCTGCTCAAGGCTCCCCACTCCCACTGATGTATGTGTGTGTGTAAATATAATAATATCTAAACAGATACAACATATCTATATATGTAGATATATATGTAGATATATATATATATATATATATATATATATATATATACATATATATATATATATATATATATATATATATATATATATATATATATATATATATATATATATATATATATATATATATATATATATGGATCTAGGACATTTCACGAATGCACATTTCACCGAAAGTTAAATTAGTGTGCACTTTTCACCAAAAGCTCAATTCACTGAAAACACAATTCACCGAAACACATTTCACCGAAAGTGGTATATGGCCTTGTCCCCACTGTAGTGTGACCCTGGAGTTGGTATATATAGTAGGGGGGGGTGGGAGGCACCACCCTCCACATGGGAGAGTGTGGGGGGCATACCCCCACACATTTTAAATGTGTTAAACTATATACATGCATACTTGCAATTGCAATATATTACTCTTATCCAAACATGATATATACTTTAAATATATATGAATATATATACATGCAAATGCCTACAGAGACACATATATATGTCTACACCTATATGTTTACATATACGCAGCAAGTTACATACATGTAAAAAGATATATATCTATGTAGATATTTATGGACATAGTTATATATATGTAAGCATATATATATATATATATATATATATATATATATATATATATATATATATATATATATATATATATATATATATATATATATATATATATATATATATATTAAGGTATATATGGCCATCCATCTGCCGATAACAATGGTAGATTAACTAAAACAAATATGGCCACATGCACCATTAATGGGGTTGAGAGGCCCCAAACAATATATGTCTTGTACGAATAGGTATACCCCCCCAAAGCCAAACACGTCCACCCTGCAATACACTACCAAGTGTTGCAGGTCCCATAACCTGGACCTGACATGACATGGGCAGAAGATGTTAACAGTACTACATCCCACCTGTATGATGTCAGACTGGTATTGGCAACATATCATGCAGTACGGTCTGGCTCACATAGGAAATGTAAAATGTGGAAGCTATCAACATCCCTAGGATACATATACACAGACACATATATGCAGATACAGATATACATATATATACATATATATATATATATATATATATATATATATATATTTATACATGTGACTACACATACACATGCAGAGATATGTACAGTAAGATACATATGTATATAGAAGGCGCACACAATATGGAACACCCACTATGCCTACAGTTAACACCTTAACAACTGGACACGGTATGGGCCATCCATACAAATGACAATCGTTGCCTGCAACATATACCCACAGAGAGTTCATAGGACAAAACACCACACACATGTTTGCAGAAATAGAAAACCTTTATTTGTGTACTATTACAGTTTCATATGTCATGTAATATAGCTGTTCAGACACTGACATTCCTATAAACAGAGTAATGCAACTGTGAAACAGTTATGCTAATATAGTAGTCTGGAAAGGTTCACAACTGTTGCTGTCCAGGCTAAGCCCTTCAAATTGTACAATATTAAAGACAGACTCGACCACAGGATACCAAACAATCAACAGTAAGTAATGCAGGTATATAGTTCAGCAGCCTCTATCTACACTCTGCACAAAATAACTAGGTGGTAAAGACTTCAGTTGACCAAATGGGATGAAACTGTCACAGTTTTATAGAGAATTGGGAAATAAGGTAAAAGGAATTGATAGACCTGCCGAAAAAAGAGGAAGTAGATACATTTTGGAGAAGTATCTATGAAGATCCTGTGGAACATAACAAAGATGCTAAATGGATAGAAGAAGTAAAAGAAAGAATAAGAAGTTTAAAGGTACAGGACAGCCAGAGAGATTGAAACAAAGTTGAGAAAAGCCTCTAATTGGAAACCCCAGGCCCAGATGCAGTACCTAATTTTTGGCCTAAAGTATTAACTTCTTTACGTGAGGATCTAGCCATGAGTAAGAACTATTTATATGCACACCCCGAACAGACACCACACTGGTTAACAACAGGAAAAACAATGCTCTTTCTTAAGAGTGAACCTGCAAGCTACCCTAAAAATTATAGACCAATAACTTGTCTTTCGACGACGTATAAACTATACACTGGGATTGATGCCGACAGAGTTTATATTCATTTAGAATAAAACTCAATTATGGCAGTAGAACAAAAGGGCAATAAAAGAAAGTCATATGGAACAAAGGATCATTTGTTGTTAAATAAAGTTATAGTAAAGAACTGTAAGAAAGGGAATAATCTAAGTATGGCATGGACTGACTATAAAAAAGCATTTGATAGTATCCCACATTCATAGATAAAAGAGTGCTTAAAAATATATAAGGTACATCCTACACTGATTGATTACATCACAGTAACCATGAAACAGTGGCAGACCACTTTGCAATTAAGCCATGATAAAGGACAGATTATTATCCCAGGGATAAAAATCCAAAGGGAGATATTACAGGGTCAGTCCCCTTCACCATTGTTATTTTGCCTTGCCATTAATCCATTAAGCTGTTTACTTAACAGCTTAGGTCATGGCTATAATTTGGCTTCTAGTAAACAACAAAGTATAATGACTTCTCATCTTCTCTTTGTCGATAATTTAAAATTGTATAGCTCATCAGATGAGGAATTGAAAGCACAGCTACAGGTTGTCAAAACTTTTTCAGATGATATTGGAATGTCATTTGGTCTTGACAAATGTACAAAAGCAACCTTTAAAAAAGGAAAATTGCAGCACCAAGAAAAAAGTTTGGGGCAAAAATGTGATATAAAATAACTTGAGCAAGAGGGGGTGTAGTCAATCTGTAGTCAGGTCAGGCACATCCCCCTCCTGTGTGTTGACCTGTTTCCACAGTGTATGTTGTAAGAGGTAAATCCCCAGTCCATCTGAGATGCTGTTTGCCAAACAACAGATCGAGTTCCTGCTCACAGTGAATGAAAAGGTCCAACACCAACATGATGTTCCTAGATATTGGAGTGTGTTTCCATGCAATTGGCTATGGGAATGTTACCACAACTGTTCCACATGCAAACAGCTAGGGGAGGGCTGCAATTTGTGCAGAGGCCATCAGCTAATCATGAGCATCACTTAAAATACACATGCTGCTGCCTAAGCAAAGCAGATGTAGGTCTTCACATCCACCAGAGGGGGAGTGAGAGAGGCAAACAGAGGCAAAGACAAGTCAGGAAGGGGCGGGAGAGTAAAACTTAAGCATGTTTGTATCACACACCTACCAGCACAGGGTATCAAACCTCTGATGACTATGTAGTGCTATCACATTTCTATACAGTTATTGGATGCACCACATAGGTTACATGTTGTGGACCCCTCAGAACATATATGTGATGGTAAGTGACATCTGCAACAGGGATATGGTAGCTATACAGTAGGTGCAGTGCACATGCCTGTCCCCATGAACAGGTGCCAGCATCAACACAGCCACATTCTCACAGGGACACACACACATTGACTCATTTGGCAGGGCCAGGCATACAACTCATCACTACTGAGATTGCCACAACACATTACTTTGCAAGTATCACATGCACCACAGGGGTCATAGTGAGGTTATATGGGCAAACGGTATGTGGAGGTGTCTGACATCAGACAGCATGCTTCAGTATGCCAATGGGGATTGTAGTGAGTGTGAATGTGAGCATACACATCATTACAACACACACACACATACACACACACACACACACACACACACACACACACACACACACGGTGCCAGTACTGACATGCATGGGTGCATTGATTCACAAGTGTGTAGTGGTCAACTGTACCAGACATCTATACAAGGCTAGGTGATGGGTATACCTTGGCATCAGGCCACATGACAATGGTCTGCATTGTGGCTCAGGGCTATAGTTTCTGGATTTGCACACACAGGTGGGTATTGTATTCACCATGTGCATTGCTTGCCATGTATGTGTTCCTTAGTCCATGACATGGGAGGTGTTTGTGATGTGCACACCTCCCACATGCATGTACAGTGATATGTGGAACTGTACCTGGGGTTTCTGGCCCATGTTGTGTACACAGATTATCATCAGATGTGCCAGTCCTGGCATCATGTGGTGGGAACTGGTAATGAACAGCAGAAGTTTACCCTGCACCTACATTGATAGCATGCTAATGGCATTCCCTGGTGTTGGTGGCATCTGTCCATACGGGGCATGTTTTCAGGCAGGGTATGTCCTTTGTGGGTCACATTTGATGGCACCACAGGTGTTGCAGGTGTCCAGTCGGGAACATGGGGAAGGTGCATTGTCTACATGTACATGCCTATTGGACAGATGGACAGCATGTCATGCCCTCTGTAGGCCACTGTAACCACTCCATAGTTACTATCAGTGGGCAATATGCAGTGTACTACCAACATAGCGGCTGTTGTCTAGGCAAATGTGTGTGTGTGTGTGTGTGTGTGTGTGTGTGTGTGTGTGTGTGTGTGTGTGTGTGTGTGTGTGTGTGTGCGCGTGTGTGTGTGTGTGAGACATGGGTTGAGAGTGTTTTCTGGCTAATACTAGGGTTGCTAACTTTGTTTGCCTGGCATTGATGTTACATGTATGGGTATGGATTTGCACCCAGCCTCTCGGCTATTTCACATCTGTTATCCCTGTACGGTGGACATTGTAATATATACTAGGGCCACCATATAAGAAATTTGCAAACCCCACTCCACATTGGGCCCAGTTGTTACAAACTCACAACCACCTCCACACAGGATATGAGTTACAAACACAGACACACACACACACACACACACTTGTCATGTCTGGGATTAGAACTCCTACCTAACTAGTTTATTACACTACAGCAGTACGCAGTTATAGTACACGTCAAGAAGATTAGTGGAGTACTCCTTCCCCAAAGGTATATATCACATTGGATGACAGCAGGATTGCCAAAGTAGGGCATTCAAATTGTAGTGGGTGTGGCTAGGCTAAAATGCATTGCTCCCTACACAGACATTGAAACACATACAAAATATCCACAATCAACATGTGTGGGTATAGAACCCCTAACAGAGGTCTATATCACATTACAGCATGAAGCTGTTATAAGATGCACCATGGGGATTACTGGAGAGCTCTTTCCCCAAAGGTGTATTTCACAGTGAATGACATCAGCAGGATTGCCAAAGTAGGGCATTTGAAATGCACCGAGCATGACTAGCCTAAAATGCATTGCTCCCTACACAGACATTGAAACGCACTCATAACATCCAAAACTGCCATGGGTGGGAATAGAATCCTACCAGAGTTCTCTATCACACTACAGCAGTACGCAGTTATGGCATGCACCATGGAGATTACTGGGCTACATCCTTCCCAGAGGTGTATTTCTAGGTGGATGACATCGGCAGCCTTACCAAAGTAGAGCATCTGAATTGTATGTAGTGTGACTACCCTAAAAAGCATTGCTCTCTGCACAGACACCCACACTTGTTATGTCTGGGATTAGAACTCCTACTTAACTATTTTATCACACTACAGCAGTATGCAGTTATGGCACGCGCTACATAGATTACTGGGTACTGCTTTCCCAGAGGTTTATTTCTATGTAGATGACATCAACAGCCTTGACAAAGTAGAGCATTTGAATTGTATGGAGTGTGACTACCCTAAAAAGCATTGCTCTCTACACAGACAGACACACACACAAACACTTGCCAAGTCTGGGAATAGAACTCCTACCTATTTTATCACACTACAGCAGTATGCAGTTATGGCATGTGCTATGGAGATTACTGGGCTACAGCCTTCGCAGAGATGCATTTCTAGGTGGATGACATCAGCAGCCTTACCAAAGTAGAGCATTTTAATTGTAGGGAGTGTGACTACCCTAAAAAGCATTGCTCTCTACACAGACACACGCGCGCACACACACACACACACACACACACACACACACACACACACACACACACACACACACACAGTTGCCATGTCTGGGATAGGAACTCCTACTTAACTAATTTATCACACTACAGCAGTATGCAGTTACGGCACACACTATGGAGATTACTGGGTACTACTTTCCCAGAGGTGTATTTCTATGTGGATGACATCGGCAGCCTTGCCAAAGTAGAGCATTTGAATTTTATGGAGTGTGACTACCCTAAAAAGCATTGCTCTGTACACAGACAGACACAAACACAAACACTTGCCAAGTCTGGCAATAGAACTCCTACCTAACTATTTTATCACACTACAGCAGTATGCGGTTATGGCATGTGCTACAGAGATTACTGGGCTACAGCCTTCCCAGACATGTAGTTCTAGGTGGATGACATCAGCAGCCTTACCAAAGTAGAGCATTTCAATTGTAGGGAGTGTGAATACCCTAAAAAGCATTGCTTTCTATACAGACAGACACACACACAAACACACACAGTTGCCATGTTGAGGACTGGAACTCCTACCTAACTGTTTATCAAACTACAACAGTACTCAGTTATGGGATGCGCCACAGAGATTACTGGGCTACAAGTCTCCCAAAGGTGTATTTCACAGTGGATGACCTCACCAGGCTTGCATAGTAGGGCTATGGGGAGGGCATTGTGTGTGTGCATGGGCCATAACCCATCCAACTAGACATTGACACACCGCATGCGGGCACAGACAGGGTCATATTTCACATGTACGTGTATCCAGCTGCTAGATGACTACTTCCTTGTACAGTCATGTTTCACAGCTAACACGTGCACCACATAGTCTGTAATGGTGACAGATATTGGTGGCTAGTAACTGCAGTGAGTGACATCTGACCCTCATGTGGTTGGGGCCCTTTGGCTATGTGCTGGGTGGGACAGGCCTCGATGGCTCCTTGTCACAATCACCCTCTTCCATGCATCTATGTACGTCTACCTTTGGCTTATTATAGTGTGTTGTCCTTACATATATGTTTGTATTCCTATCCACTGTGTGTGTAAGGCATGAGTGGTGCATACTGAGGAGTGTCTACACTAACATCTGCAACTGCCAGATATGTCTGGTCCACTGATGTTTGCTGACATGGCCTTCATGTGTTTAAGTGTGTGAGCATGCCCAGTATGACCTTTCAGTATGTTGTTGAATGACATTGCCTTCATTTCTCTGTGTGTGTGTGTGAGCATGCCCAGTATGCCCGTCAGTATTTAATGTGTGGATCGAGTTCAAGTAGTTTGTACTGCAGTGCTGACCTTTGTGTTGTACACCTACAGGTAGCATGCTGTTTCTGGAGGGTATCCATCGATAATTTGGCATTGACTTTAACTACATTTCTGCATAGGGTGCAGGGGGGCACACCTGACTATTTTTACATTTCTACACAAGATTGGGGGACACAAATGACTGTTACTACATTTCTACATAGGATGGAGGGCACACCTGACTATTTCCACATTTCTACACAGGATGGGGGTCACACCTGACTGTTATTGCATTACTAAGTAGGATGGGGGGCACACCTGTCTATTTCTACATTTCTACACAGGATTGGGGGGGACACCTGACTGTTATTACATAACTACATAGGATGGGGAGGCACACATGACACTTGTACACATTTGCTATGACTGCACTGGTATGTCAGGTACTCCATTTCATTCTGTATTCTTACCAATCATGCTGACTAGAGACATACCAGTGTACTACAGATCTTAGCTTTGGTTGACCTACATATTAGTGTCTGACGTCAGAATTAACATCCCACTGCCTGACCTACTGTAGTCTGTCTGTGTAGGCCTGGGGGGTGGTTACCCATAGCCATCATTCAGAGGCCATAGCACAAGCTCTGTTTGGGTTTGTCTAAACCTGTCCTGCTGGCTGAGACTGTTGTTGGGTATGTGAACTGCCCTGACTGGCATGCATGAGTCATATAGACACACGTCACCCAGCAGATTTGCTGCAGTGGGTTTTGTCACCCTGTGTAGTACTGGCTACTATAGTGGCTCCAGTATGTGTTACAGATGTCATGGTACCACTATGGGTGTCTACTTTCTGCTGCCATAACATTCAGCCACCCAATTCCCTTGCATGCTCACATCCATACCATAGATACAGGTAATAACACATTCTACTCCATTTGGGAATTGGTAGGTTGAGTGACTTACCTTGTGGGTGTGCCAGAATTGTGGATGGTGCTGGAGGGCTGCCTGTGTCTGATGCACATAGTACACTCCCTATACATGGTTGAGCACAGGTAATGTCATGTTTGCCATCCCTTTTACTTTATGTGCGAGTCACAGAGAGGTGTCATTCCCTGGGTCCCTACTGTGTCAGTGTATGTACTATGTGTTGTCTCTTTGCCGTGGCCTTGGCATACTGAGCACACCTCCATTTGCCTACTGGGGCAGGCTCAGCTTGTTCCTTCTCCAAGTCACTCTGTGCATGAACAGTCCTTGGCATTGGTGGAGGGCTGTGTGGCCCTGCCCCATGCTGTTCCTGCTGCAACTGTTTCCACAGGATCATACTGTGTAGCATGGCACATACCATAACAATTTGGGTACCTGTTGCTGGTGAGTACTACAAGCCTCCACCGGATGTGTCCAGACACTGGAACCATGACTTGAGCATCCCAAACACATGCTGTATTATATGTCTGGTCTGTGCGTGTGCCTCATTATGGTGTTCTTGTTCAGGTATGTGTTTATTTCTGATGGGTGTCATCAGCCACGGCTCCAGTGTGTAACCAGCATCCCCCACTAAGTGGCCATAGGGGATGTCACCACTGGCAAATCTCTGGTACAGCTGCATCAAATGGCAAATGTGGGGATCATGATAGCTTTCCAGGGCAGCCAGCACACATATTCATTATAATGCCCTGTGCATCACAGATGACCTGGCAGTTGATGGAGGTGATGCCCCTGCAGTTGATGTAGGCCCTACCCTGATCACCGGGTGGTGCTTTGATGCATATGTGCATGCAGTCTATAGCATCCACTATTTCAAAGTATTCTGCTATTTGGTGGAAGAGACGCATATTGATGGCCAATACCTCACAGGTGTTGAGGAAATATATGTGCACACTGGCATGTGCTGACATGGCTTCCAGGAACTGGTGGAATACTCTGGATGCTGATGCCTGTGAGATCCCCATGATATCCCCAGTTGAACTTTGGGAGGTACCTGTGGCTAGTATTCCTAGGCCTACACATACCTTGGTATCCACTGGGATGGGTTCCCCTCAGTCAGTTTGGTGTGTCAGGCATGGCCGGCACAGCTCAACAATTTGCTGTAAGAGGTCCTTGTCCACCCTATAGTGCTCCACTATCTCCATCTCACATAGCTCCTGGTAGGTTACCCTGGGTCTGTACACTCTTCTCCATCTCCTCACTGTGGGTTGATTGGCAGCATTCACATCCTCACCACCCTCAGCCTCTTATACATGTTGTTCTATGTTGCCTGCTGCAGCTCCTCTCATTTTGTAGGTTTGCTTGTTAAAAGTTCCCCACTTGTATACACCAGTGGTGTAGAGTGTGGGAAAAACCAGAGGGGAAGGTGTTTGCATAGTTTATAGTAGTGTTCTGGGCTGGGCTGGTCTGCTGCCTGTGTAATTGGCTGATTCTGATACATTTCACCTGCCAACTATGCTAGTTCACCTTGATTACCTTCTTACTGCTGTTTTCCCTTCCCATTGCCTTCCTGTTCAAGCCCGGGGGTGCCCCACGTAAACAGAGTGCTCAAATGCACACAGTGCTGCTATTTCCTGGTTTAACTTTTTTTCTTCCTTTAAAACCCAGTGCATGGCGCGCATACCCACTTAGGCAAGGTAAAACGTGCTAGGCAGATTCAGACACACCCCTAGCTTAGCTGTGCTAAGCTAGGAGCAAATCCGAGCCACAGGGCTCCAATCCACTTACAGTATGCCTGACACACACCCCTATGATGTCAGTTAACTCCTAGGCTTGCACCAAGCTATTCCTACTCTTACACTGTTGGGACCTGACTAGCATGCTGGGGAAAACTGAGATTCACTATCATTCCCCTCATTTGCATAGGATTGCCTGCTAATGCATAGTTACATGTCTCACACTGAGCCTCCCCCCTTAGCAACCACTACTCACTGGCCATGTTGTCTTCTGCCTGCCATTTACTTGCATGGCAGAATACTGATTTTAGTTTGAATGCTTAATTTAGGTTTATTTTGTTATCCCCCCTGATCCCGTTTGCGCACTGCTGCCCTATGCTTAAACAACCAAGATCAGCTAAAAAAAAATAAAAGTTGATTTTTTTTAATTTTTTTGTATGTTTGCAATGCCAATGGCCTTATACTTGGCCATCAGCATGCTTCCTAACTGATACGCATCCTTTATTTAGAGCTGTCATAGCTCCGTTTTGGATTTTGCAGATATATACTCGGTTACTAACCGAGTACATTTCTGCAGATTGCGCCAGTCCTGCACATCTGATTGCAAGCTTACTGGATCACAAAATCACCTCATTTGCATAGATTTCTCCTACAAATGGGGTGATTTGCATACAGGGGCTTAGTCCATGCAGGACTAGTGCAGGAGCACTATGCACGCCCCTGCAGGCTGTTCCTGGATCGCACAGCAGACATTTTGCCTGCTAGAGCTCCTGCACTGATCTTGCACACCATGCAAGACATAGAGAATCCAGGGGACAGTCTTCTCCAGAAGATTGGATTGTAAAGGGTTTCTACATTTAATTAAAAACTGTTACTCTTGCATTTAGCACCAGAGGACTAAAAGTCTGACTTGTTAATGAGATGCTTTCTGCGACAAGAGTGCAATATTCGAATCTTTCTACTTTCATTTACTTGCTGAGTGACAATGGCATTTAACCAGATAATGTTTTAGAGCAAGTGGACATTTTTGCTAGTTTTTTTAATGATTTCCAGTACTGCAAGTCTAGTAACTATAAACCTGTTGCCATTGTTTCCCAATCATTCCCTATTGCATAGTTGATGTAGCTCAGTAAATATTATGGCAATATCACCAGCACACTAACTTTTGTTGAATGTAATGTAGACAATTTATTCTTCAAGAGCATGTACTGCATTTGTAGATGAAGCACTAAAATGAAAAACTGTCTGCCAGAAGCATCCTCTCCATTAGTAATAGTTCTCTTTAGTGTATAATTATACAGATGACTTTTACTTCTGTAGCAGCTCTGCATATTGGCATAGCATATGTTATTGGGTGGAAAGTGGTCCTTATACTCTTATAAATACTGTTCTTTTTAAACTGGTGTACACATGGCTGGATCTTATCGTATTATGCTAAGCAATCTTTATACAACTTCATGCAGTTCATCCAAACCTACCAATAAACTATAAGTCACATATTTATTTGTACCAATAAGTGCTGTATACAGTCAGCAAAGTGGCTATAATTGCTGGTGAGGCTCTTCGTGGAATAAAGTACCTTATGCTATTATCATATGGTCATTTTAAACAGTCTTTAATCTAGCTTTGCAGGACCAATGTGCATATATGCGTGAATTAAGTTGAAATAATTTGGCCATAATGATTTTGTGTAAAACAAATCTGTAATATGTGAATTTGGTCATTATTGTTCTTGTTATTTATTTATTATTTTTTGTCATAGACATCTGAGAACAATGCAATCAGCAATATAACTACATTTGTTGGGTTTGGGGGATGTCTGTGGATAAAAAATGGCTTACCCTTGTAAGCTGATAAAGTTAAAATGCCATTAATCTGTCTTTGCCGGACTGGTGTATAAAGCAAATTGAAATACTTTACTGTGGCCATTTTTATCACAATCAGACATGTGATGTGTACACAGCTGATAAAGTGACCACAGTTCTTGAGTACAGATGTTTGTGAATTATAATGACAGCAGTTTGAGTGTCCATTTATGGTTGAAATGTTCTGAAATGGGTAGATTTGTCATTATTGGTACATGCATTTTTTATCACTTATAGGAAAAAATATTTGAAACTACAAATTTAAAGCACACTAGCAACTGTTGAATTAAACAAATAATATAATTTAAAACAATCAAGAAGGTGAATCATAGAATACATGTTTATGTATGGTTCTAAAAACGTGTAAGGTGGCCTATGGTTTGAAAACAGCACAGAGTGCAGGCTACATTTAATCCACCACTGGCCAGATGCATTTTCAGTGAATGTGAGGTTCAAGAGAAGAGAAGTTTACTCTTACTCTTGTTAAATCTGTTTTCAGTGTAATACTGTTTTGTTCTGTTTAGCAAATGATCATCAGTGTTAGTGACATAAAATTTGAAATAACAGTTTTACATTAAATCTAAATTTCTGTACTCGTTGTAAAAGTAAAGAAGAAAATAGTATGTACATTGACAGGTTTGAATAGTGTCTATGGTTCTTGGGGAGACACAGCCATGTAATGGACACTGGACTGAGTGGGTGGGGCCTTGGTCACTATCCTGTCTAGGGTCCCATTTGACCATGATCTGGCTCTGCACTCAGTACTCTAGAAATAGTACAGATAGCATAGGAAAGGACAAGAAATATGGGAAACGGATTATAAGCAGTGGAATGACATGTTTGAATCACTTTGAGAAACAGGAGTGCATGGACTGAGGGATATGTTCCAGGGGGAATTGCTTTTTGCTGTTTAGTACATTTATTCATTACAAAAAAGTGTGCAACTGTGCATATGAGTAGAAAAAGTAAGCAAAGATGTGCTATGGTGAGTGCTGAAACAGAAATATGTTTTAAAGATGTGCACACATAATCCAGACAAATGTCACAAACTCACAGGGTACTGGAAAGGAAAAAACAGATGAGGCAAGAGAATAACAATGAATAAACAGAAAATTTTGGATGTAGAAAGGGACTGAAGAGAAGGTACAGGAATTGACACTAGTGAGGATAATGGAATGGATGGAGATAAGAGCCAGCAAAAGAGGTTTTAGGAACTCAAGTATGAAGCCACATGGCATAAATGATGAATGTCTCTAAAAATGGTAAAATAGGTTACTGATCTTCACCGCCAGGGATCGATGGCCAGACCGAGATTGTTGACAGATGTTGCACTGCCCAGTTACAGCTCATGACAGCTGGCTTGGGAGTGTCCAGCTAAAGCCATAAGATCAGCCTCTATATACTATCTATGCTTCATGACAAAAGGCACATGCATCACCAGTTGGTACAACAAGCAGCTGATGACCAGATGTGCACTAGGTCCCACCTGTGCAGCAACATCAAGCAGTTTCTGCAGTACTAGCAGGATTAAACAAAGCATAAAAAGATTAAACAAAGCATACATATGCAGTGCTCCTGCTCAGTGTGCATTCCTACAAGATGCAATACTGCAGACATATGTGGTGCGACATGCTTCAAGAGAGCTTACCAGCAGTACAGCAGCACATCAGTGTGAGATAGCGTGGGGCATAGTTCTCCTAAAGTAAACAGACTGTTATATTCTCTTAACATGTTTACTCATCCTGCACTCTGAATGGAAGTGCTGTGACTGTCATGGCAGACAGCATCAAAAGTGTGTGATACTCACAGATGTAACAATTACTGGACACAGATGCACATGCTTATTATTCTCAGCATCACTAATATCCCACCAATGTGAAACATAGGTTCATAGGTTCATAGGTTCATAGGTTCATACTAGGCTATCTGCCCGAGGGCATTTACAAGCCTAGCCCATCGTTTTGTGGCTTACGCCACCCCTTTAGTATGGGGAACTATACCCATTATTTTGCTGTGCCTCTGTCGAGTAGTGACACTGAGGTAATCCCTGGGGTATATCTGCGATCTCCCATCCATTGGTCAAGATTTCTCTTGAACAAGGCCAGCGAGGTGCTCTGCCTCACATGTACCGGGATTTTGTTCCACAGCATAGGGAGTCTTTGGGTGATGAATCTATCCCTCCAGCACGTCCTATTAATAGCCGTGTCGAGGTTTAAGTCTCCCGCCCTTGTGGCTCTGATGGATCTAGATTTTTGAGGTGAAGCATATTCATCAAATCTGGGTTTGACATGGCCTTGTATGTTAGGCAAAGGTCACCTCTGAGCAAGCGGTAGGTGACTGAATAGAGCTGGAGTTCTTTCAGTCGGGCAGCATAGGACAGATTTTTGAGACCCTTTATCCTTTTGGTGAGGAACTTTTGTGGCCTCTCCAGCTGCTGCAAGTGTCGGGTCAGATACATTCCGAATGGGGCATTGTACTCAATCATTGGTCTGATGAGTGATGAGTAAAGGGAGACTATGACCTCCCTTGATCTAGATGAGAATCCCTTCATGATAAGGTGGGCAATGTAGAAGGTCTTCCTAACTACTTTAGCTACATGGGTGTCGAATGACAGACTACTATCAACCTGGGTCCCCAGGTCCCTGATAACTTCTTCTGTGCTCAGTGGATTGCCACCTATTTGGTAGCTAGGGGTAACCTTGTTTTTCCCGAAGGGTATGACTATGCATTTTTGGCATTTAACTTTAGGCCGTGGCTCTGGCACCAGTTATCCGCTTCTGTGAGACCCTTCTGAAGGATATCTGTGTCAGATGTGTTTTCTACTATGGCCCAGTTTGCAGTCATCTGCAAACTTTGTCAGCCATAACCCTCCTGTGTTTGCTTGTACTGGAAAAGTAGATGCCAAACAAGAGTGGGCCCAGGACTGAGCCCTGTGGGACACCACTTGTGACAGGCTTTGAGTCTGACATGGCGCCAGCAGCTCTGACCCTGTGGGTTCTGTCACTCAGCCAGTTTGCAACCCATCTTGTGATGTATGGGTTGACATTTAAGCTGATGAGTTTTTCAATGATACCCGAATGGGGTATTGTATCGAAGGCCTTAGCCAGATCGAGGTAGGCTGTATGGACTGCCTTTCCTCATCAATGGCTTTGGTGACTGTTTCAAAAAGTCAACCAAGTTTAAAAGGCATGATCTGCCTTTGACAAAGCCAAACTGGGTTGGATCCAAAGTCTGCAAATTCCCTATGTCTTTATTTATGAGGTCCATTATAATCCTCTCCATGGCTTTGCAGATAAGGCTTGTCAAGCTAATGGGCCGGTAATTTCCAGGGTCGGTGGAGGCACCGCCTTTGTGAAGTGGTACCACAGTTGCAGTGCGCCACTCCTGGCGTATCCAGAGGTAAGACTTTGATTAAACAGCTGTCCTAGCTGTGGGTTTAATTCCTCATTGAGTTCATGGAGCACACAGCCGGGGACACCATCAGGTCCCATGGATGCTGTGTTTTTTGCTTTGGAGAGAGCAGTTCTCACTTGGGCGCTGGAGATGTTTGGGGGCTGCAATCGTTTGGTATAGATATCTCCTTTGGGGAGGGGAGAAGTTTGCACTGAACCTGTCAGCCAGTATGTTGGCAATGTCTGTAGGATCAGTAATCTTCACATCATTTTGAACTAGCTCTGAGCATATCTGGGAGTTTCCTCCCAGGTTTCTAACATAGCTAAAGAAGGCCTTATGATTGTCTTTGAGTCTTTAGCTATTTTTCTCTCGAAATTTGCTTTGGATGATTTTATGAGAGCTCTTAGTTTTTACTTATAGTGATCAAGGGTGTCTTACCTTTTAAGGATTTTGCTCTATCTTGTAGTAGCTTCCTCCTTTTGTTGTAGAGTTTGTTTATGGCTGGGGTCCACCAGACTGGACGCTTGCCTTTGGTACAAAGAGTCTTTGTTTTGCTTGGGATTGCTTTATCCATGCAGTCCTGCAGGTGCTGGTAGAAGGCATTTGTAAGTGATTCAGTGGCTTGAGTACTGTTTTCCGCCAGCTCGGGGCCCTAAAAGAGACCACACTAGTCTTTAGAAGTGTGAAGTCGGCTTTTGAGAAGTTCTTTACTGTGGTCTTTTTATTTCAGGTGGGGTGGGATGAGGACCTCCAGCGAGATTAGTTTGTGGTCTGATCTCACCAGTGAGGGGTACACCTCCGGTGTTGAACATTGTGCTCCCATGTTCGTGATGATGAGATCAAGTATGTTATCTCCTCTTGTGGGGATGGTGACTAGTTGTTCCATGGCATTTGAGTTTATGAATTCCAGGAACTTTTGGGCTAGGGTGTTTGGGCTTGAGTAGTGTTCCCAGTCTATATTAGGGTAATTGAAGTCACCTAGTATGATGGTGTTTGGTGATACATTTATCCCCTCTAGTGTTTTCAGGAAGGCCATGTGAGGTTCCTGAGTTTGTGAGGGTGACCTGTAACATGCTACAATTTGCAGAGCAGTCTTGCCTATGGTTAATTGCACCTGGATGGTCTCAGATGCATCGTGCGTTGCCACCAATCTTGAGGTGTGGGTGTCCTTGATGAATATGGATACCCCCCCTCCTTTCATGACATGAAAGCCAATCACAAAGTATGATGTCTGCATACATATTGAAAGCATATCTACTTTCATGTCATGTCTCTGACGTGCATGTTTATAATGAGAACTGAGTTTATTCACTGGCACATTATTACTACACAGAGCATGATGTGTTTTAAGCAAAATCAAATTTCTACTTATCACATGCATATGGATCAAATGCAAAGACAAACATATATACAGGTAGATAGATACATAGATAAGCCATATTTCAGGGTTTATACTGAATAGCTGATTTTCACAAATTTGACTATTCAATATGGAGAAACTCGGTATAGTGAATTTTACCAACTCCATGAAGCGAATTCAAAAAAACAAAAACAAAACAGCACACAGCCACAGCAGGTCCACACCCCCTTACTTTAAATACACACACACACACACAAACACACACATATAGTACACTAGGTATATACTTTTTGGTATCTACACTTTTGCTGAATGATCAAGTATACCTAAATCCTTGGGATGTCATTAAATCTGTTAAGATTGCAATGAATCCACATTTTGTACAACATTTGCTAAATAAGTAAATGTCCATACTTTGTATATCCAAAACACAAACAAGCTGTTGTTGTTGTTGCCTTTCGGCTTTTCCCGGTTAGGGGTCACCACAGCAGAACTCCGGTCCGCTAATGATTGGTAGTAGATTTTGATGAACGCCAAGGTGCCAGCTCGATATTCAACCTTCAATGAAGGCACGTCATTTACGCATGTCTTTCGAACACCCACCCAACCATGGGGAGGACATGCAGACTCCACACAGAAGGCACTCCCCGCACTCCAGCCGAGAATCAGACAGGAGAACCTCTTGCTGTGAGGCAACAACACTACCGCTGCACCACTGCGGATGTCAAAACACAAAACACAAACAAATATAACCCAGAAAAACACCATAAACACAGCTCTACTAACTTTAATAAATGAGTAAAATAAAAAAAAAAAAAAAAAAAAAAAAACACATGGACCTCACTTTCAATTCACTTTAATATAAAAACAAAAGTCACTTCATGCACACACACACACACACACACACACACACACACACACACACACACACACACACACACACACACACACACACAATTCCTACAAAAAATACAGCAATGCCTACCTAAATAAACCCTTTATACATAAAATTTATTTGATTAGAATAAAAAAATACAAAATGTCTTTCGGCTTTTCCTGGTTAGGGGTCGCCACAGAGGAACTCCGGTCCACTAATGATTGGCAGTGAATTTTTATGGTGCCGAGTTGCCAGCCCGACACCCAGTCTTCAAAGAAGGCACACCCATTCACAGAAAAACCTAATGATAAAATAAAACAGTAATTACCACTAGTCGAATGAAAAGAGCATTACTAGTGAAGCAGTCTGAATTCATCTAAAATGCATAACTAAACAATAAAATGAACAAATGTTAACATCTACCTAGCTAGCCAACTGTGCATATGCATATAAAACTATATATATATATATATATATATATATATATATATATATATATATATGTGTGTGTGTATGTATATGTGTGTGTATGCATATGTGTGTGTGTGTGTGTGTGTGTGTGTGTGTGTGTGTGTGTGTGTGTGTGTGTGTGTGTGTGTGTGTGTGTGTGTGTGTGTGTGACTTCACTATTCCCAGTAAGCTCAATGTAAAACATTAACAGAAAAAACATGGAATTTAATTTTGGTCTGGTATGTGTGTGACACATGAACTATCTTATACTGTATCAGTCTATATCTAGCTAGCTAGTTAGCTCTCCAAATATACCAAACGTTAGGTATGTAGACAGACACTCATACAGACATTAGATAGATAGATGACTACATAGACAGGCAGTCGGGAAGCTAAATGAATAAATGGATAGGAAATATATCTGGGATGCAGTCCCACTAATATGTGTGTGTGTGTGTATACATACACACACACACACACACACA